>NW_015506398.1:50221-58675 GCF_001515645.1 Sinocyclocheilus grahami
GTGCTGTCTATTTCTTCTGATCATCCTTGAGATGGTTCTACACCTTCATTTGAGTCCATCTGTGTTTGATTATACTGATTGGACTTGATTTGGAAAGCCACACACCTGTCTATATAAGACCTTACTGCTCACAGTGCATGTCAGAGCAAATGAGAATCATGAGGTCAAAGGAACTGCCTGAAGAGCTCAGAGACAGAATTGTGGCAAGGCACAGATCTGGCCAAGGTTACAAAAAATTTCTGCTGCACTTAAGGTTCCCAAGAGCACAGTGGCCTCCATTCCTTAAATGGAAGACGTTTGGGACGATCAGAACCCTTCCTAGAGCTGGCCGTCCGGCCAAACTGAGCTATCGGGGGGGAAGAGCCTTGGTGAGAGAGGTAAAGAAGAACCCAAAGATCACTGTGGCTGAGCTCCAGAGATGCAGTTGGGAGATGGGAGAAAGTTGTAGAAAGTCAACCATCACTGCAGCCCTCCACCAGTCGGGGCTTTATGGCAGAGTGGCCCGACGGAAGCCTCTCCTCAGTGCAAGACACATGAAAGCCTGCATGGAGTTTGCTAAAAAACACCTGAAGGACTCCAAGATGGTGGGAAATAAGATTCTCTGGTCTGGTGAGACCAAGATATAACTTTTTGGCCTTAATTCTAAGCGGTATGTGTGGAGAAAACCAGGCACTGCTCATCACCTGTCCCAACAGTGAAGCATGGTGGTGGCAGCATCATGCTGTGGGGGTGTTTTTCAGCTGCAGGGACAGGATGACTGGTTGCAATCGAGGGAAAGATGAATGCGGCCAAGTACAGGGATATCCTGGACGAAAACCTTCTCGAGTGCTCAGGACCTCAGACTGGGCCGAAGGTTTATCTTCCAACAAGACAATGACCCTAAGCACACAGCTAAAATAATGAAGGAGTGGCTTCACAACAACTCTGTGACTGTTCTTGAATGGCCCAGCCAGAGCCCTGACTTAAACCCAATTGAGCATCTCTGGAGAGACCTAAAAATGGGTGTCCACCAACGTTTACCATCTAACCTGACAGAACTGGAGAGGATCTGCAAGGGGGAATGGCAGAGGATCCCCAAATCCAGGTGTGAAGAACTTGTTGCATCTTTCCCAAAAAGACTTATGGCTGTATTAGATCAAAAGGGTGTTTCTACTAAATACTGAGCAAAGGGTCTGAATACTTAGGACCATGTGATATTTCAGTTTTTCTTTTTTAATAAATCTGCAAAAATGTCAACAATTCTGTGTTTTTCTGTCAATATGGGGTGCTGTGTGTACATTAATGAGGAAAAAAAATTAACTTAAATGATTTTAGCAAATGGCTGCAATATAACAAGGAGTGAAAAATGTAAGGGGGTCTGAATACTTTCCGTACCCACTGTATATATATACATATATTACATATACTGTAAGATTTTTTTTTTTTGCCAAATCTTACAGCCCTAGTCATGAGCCTCTGCAGAAAAGGAAACTTTTACAAGCCATGTTCAGTCACTGATAAATCGTTTCTGAGCATTTCATTAGATTTACGTTTGTGAAACAACCATAATCCATTTAGCTTCCAGTCTGTTGGTTTCAATCATTCAGGCTCGGAGTCCCATTCAGGAACCCCACCCACTAGTTAATTCATTTAAGTTGTCACATGTTTACCGTGTGAACTAGTAAGAAGACGATGCAAGTAGACACTACTCATTCCGTGATGCTGCTCTCCGCAAAACCCCAATTGACCTGCAATTAATCAAAGAAATGTCAATTATCCATGACTTGGATTATCATCATTGGACTTTAATTAAAGCAACCGCGACAAACAGAAATATTATTAGCATAACTAAATGTTCCATGTCCACAAAGACCAATTTAAAGTGTCAAACTTAATTTCGAAGTGATGCGGTTTGCCCCACCACTAATGAAGGGACTAATGGCTTCTTTAGAAAAACGCCTCTATCTCTCTCAAACTCTGTCTCCATCTCTTTTGAAGCATCTTGAATTCTTTTATCTCCTGTTAGCCGGAGGCTACTGCAGGGTCAACTACATGCTGACCCGTGTGGCCATAAATTAAGTATTGAATTTTAAGCAGGAGAGTGTGAGGCCTGTTTATGAATCTGTTGAATTAAATCAGCCAGTGAAGTCGAAAAGCTCAGCCAAGATGCTATTTTTACGATTAACTCATCAACACGAGAGGTTTTTAACAAATGCACCTGCAGTTAACGATGGCTGACAAACAAATGTTTGAAAATGTCATCACTGCCTTTTGGCTGACACTTTTACAATGTTCACCGAGACATAATGGACGTTGAACAGATCGTGTCTTCCTCTGCGGCAGAAGACAGATTTAATGTTTCGGTGCCACATCATGTCAAAATAGCATTGCAGGTGGTGACTGAATTGCTCCCGATGGATTAGCGCAAAGAATTAGCCTTGACGTGTCAACATGTTTGATTTAGATGTTGCAACGGGAGTAGAGGACATGTGCACACGATGGCCCACAAATACAAAATCAGACCTTCAGAAAACAGCAATGGTTGATTTATCTATCCACAGGGGCTTTCACACCTTGTAGAAACTCGAATAGGAACTCAGTTAACCAGGGCGGTCCCCCGACAAATACATTTTCCCCTAGGGCTATTTTCCTGGTTGCATTTGTGTCACCAGTAGAAACTCTGAAATGATGTAAGCTGGCTGACAGCGATGCCATGTAAGCATAGATTTCAGCAAAAGAGTTTATAACGATATCTATCTATCTATCTATCTATCTATCTATCCCACTATCTTCTATCAATCACATATCCATCCATCTATTCCTCAATCTATCCCTTTATCTATATCTATCCCTCTACCTCTCCATCAATCATCTATCTATCTATCTATCTATCTATCTATCTATCTATCTATCTATCTATCTATCTATCATCTATTGATCTATCCATCATTTATCTACACACATCCCTATATCTCTCTATCAATCATATATCGGTCTATCTATCTATCCATCCATCCATTCATCCATCTACCTATAACTATCCATCTACCTCTCTATCATCCATCCATCCATCCATCATATCTATCCCTCTATCTTCTATCAATCATCTATCCATCTGTCTATCCATCCATCATTTATCTATATCCATCTCTCTATCTCTATCAATTATCTGCCATTCATCCATTCATCCATCTCTCTCTATCTAGTATATATCTATTCATCCATCCACCTGTCCATCTATCTATTTTCTGTCTATCTCTCTATCTATCCTTCTGATTATCCCTCAGTCAATCAATCAATCAAGCATCTATTTGTCTATCTGGGCCCTATCTATCCATCCATCTGTCATCTTGACTTTTTTTTCTAGTTAATTTTTTACAGTGATACTGTAGGGTTGTTCTGAATTTCAATTCTACTTTTTACATTCAAATCTGAACTGCAGTTCTGAATCCTACCTCAATGCTACCTCAATTCAAATTCAGGAACTAAATTGGGAAAGAAAATGGGAACAATAATTTCTCAATTTAATTCTGAATGTCAAAGCCCCTGCTTGCTACATGCAATATGAGCATGGGCCAGCTCGATTCATAAAGAAAAGATTCATTTGACTGGATCACACTGGTGAAGACATTCTATACAATCCCAGTGAAGTATGCCACCGCTAGTCTGGTACATCCTCCACAACCAAGATGGGGAATTGCACTGTGCAAATTGCATTCAGCTTTAATTTTTTTGAGGCGTGTTTGTGTCGTTACCTGATTTGCATAATTCCTTAACAGGCGCAGAAGCAACAAAAACATTGCATGGAAATAAATGAAGCTATATGTGGGCCCAATTCCTTCTTAGTGAATTCCTCTTTAAGTGTTCTCAAATATCCAAAAGGAGAGATGGTTCAGCCTCGGGGTATTATTGGCATTATAACATATAGAACAAACATGTCAACGATTAGATGTAGTAGCAGAGTGATGCCATATAACTCAGTTATACGGTGAGAGAAAAATCCATATAGTGACACATGACATGCAGTGATGTTAGATTGCTATTCATAACATAGTATAGTTATGTCAGTATGGCTACTGTTAACACTATATGTTAACACAATATGAGGAGGATTTCTCATTAAATTGAACATGGAATACCCTCACACACACATAATCTGTCTATCTCTCAGTGTAATTTATGGCATTTACTGCCTCATAACTCAGTGAGGAATCAAATTCTTGCCAGCTTGTGTCATTTCACACAACCTTAAAATGAAACATAGATAAAGCGATCTATTTTAAATGAGTCAAGATATCTCCAGGAAGAATATTTTTATAGACTGCAATTATATAGAACACAGTTGGAAAAGAAACAAGACCCTCCAAGAACCAAACCTGATTCCAAGACCCTCAAAAATGTCTTTATTTATTTATTTTTTCTGATTTATAAAAATCACCACAAATAAATTTAAATTTAAAATGCAAACCATGTTATAAAACTTTACCTTCTGTCTACATTAAACATGAAAATGCCACTACATTGTGGTGAAAAAGCAATGTAACACATTTATTTATTAATTCATTCATTTATTAATTTACTTACTTATATATTTTTTTAAATGATACCAGTTAGCACTTTGAAGAAAAAAAAATACAAATGTAAAAAATACAAATAAAAATACATAAAAATAACACAAAAATAAAAAATTATAATCTATAATAACCCTGATTGTAATATGCCAAATCTGACGTAAAATACACTATCTATCTATCTATCTATCTATCTATCTATCTATCTATCTATCTATCATCTATTGATCTATCCATCATTTATCTACACACATCCCTATATCTCTCTATCAATCATATATCGGTCTATCTATCTATCCATCCATCCATTCATCCATCTACCTATAACTATCCATCTACCTCTCTATCATCCATCCATCCATCCATCATATCTATCCCTCTATCTTCTATCAATCATCTATCCATCTGTCTATCCATCCATCATTTATCTATATCCATCTCTCTATCTCTATCAATTATCTGCCATTCATCCATTCATCCATCTCTCTCTATCTAGTATATATCTATTCATCCATCCACCTGTCCATCTATCTATTTTCTGTCTATCTCTCTATCTATCCTTCTGATTATCCCTCAGTCAATCAATCAATCAAGCATCTATTTGTCTATCTGGGCCCTATCTATCCATCCATCTGTCATCTTGACTTTTTTTTCTAGTTAATTTTTTACAGTGATACTGTAGGGTTGTTCTGAATTTCAATTCTACTTTTTACATTCAAATCTGAACTGCAGTTCTGAATCCTACCTCAATGCTACCTCAATTCAAATTCAGGAACTAAATTGGGAAAGAAAATGGGAACAATAATTTCTCAATTTAATTCTGAATGTCAAAGCCCCTGCTTGCTACATGCAATATGAGCATGGGCCAGCTCGATTCATAAAGAAAAGATTCATTTGACTGGATCACACTGGTGAAGACATTCTATACAATCCCAGTGAAGTATGCCACCGCTAGTCTGGTACATCCTCCACAACCAAGATGGGGAATTGCACTGTGCAAATTGCATTCAGCTTTAATTTTTTTGAGGCGTGTTTGTGTCGTTACCTGATTTGCATAATTCCTTAACAGGCGCAGAAGCAACAAAAACATTGCATGGAAATAAATGAAGCTATATGTGGGCCCAATTCCTTCTTAGTGAATTCCTCTTTAAGTGTTCTCAAATATCCAAAAGGAGAGATGGTTCAGCCTCGGGGTATTATTGGCATTATAACATATAGAACAAACATGTCAACGATTAGATGTAGTAGCAGAGTGATGCCATATAACTCAGTTATACGGTGAGAGAAAAATCCATATAGTGACACATGACATGCAGTGATGTTAGATTGCTATTCATAACATAGTATAGTTATGTCAGTATGGCTACTGTTAACACTATATGTTAACACAATATGAGGAGGATTTCTCATTAAATTGAACATGGAATACCCTCACACACACATAATCTGTCTATCTCTCAGTGTAATTTATGGCATTTACTGCCTCATAACTCAGTGAGGAATCAAATTCTTGCCAGCTTGTGTCATTTCACACAACCTTAAAATGAAACATAGATAAAGCGATCTATTTTAAATGAGTCAAGATATCTCCAGGAAGAATATTTTTATAGACTGCAATTATATAGAACACAGTTGGAAAAGAAACAAGACCCTCCAAGAACCAAACCTGATTCCAAGACCCTCAAAAATGTCTTTATTTATTTATTTTTTCTGATTTATAAAAATCACCACAAATAAATTTAAATTTAAAATGCAAACCATGTTATAAAACTTTACCTTCTGTCTACATTAAACATGAAAATGCCACTACATTGTGGTGAAAAAGCAATGTAACACATTTATTTATTAATTCATTCATTTATTAATTTACTTACTTATATATTTTTTTAAATGATACCAGTTAGCACTTTGAAGAAAAAAAAATACAAATGTAAAAAATACAAATAAAAATACATAAAAATAACACAAAAATAAAAAATTATAATCTATAATAACCCTGATTGTAATATGCCAAATCTGACGTAAAATACACGCTTAAGTAATAAAAAAAGTATAATTATATATTTATTATAAAAGTATTATAAAAGTAATAATTTAAATGTAAATATGTACATAAACAACATTAAAGGGACTAGTTATATATAACCAGATAATTGCCCCTGCTGGTTTCTGAATCTTATTCCATTAATGACCATTCAAAATTAGCAATGTATTCTGATAATATGAATTTATTCAATCCAATAAGTATGCTAGCGATATATGCAGCATGTGTTCCAACAGTGTCATCCAGTGCAAAACAGAAACCACATCCACCACTAGATAAGCATTACCTCCACATAGCTATTAATTAGCACGTTAACTGTTCATTAGGTGCTGATCAGAGCAACAGGCCATACTAAAACAGAAATCTGAGTTTGCTGCCCTGTGACAGTTTGACTGGAGGGCTCCTATCACAGTCTAATTAAGCTACTGCAGTTCACTGCCATGAGTCGTCACACGGCATTCTGGGAAAAAGTGTTCAGTCGGTTGCTGTTCTCATTGCTCAGATCCAGTTTTCATTAAATTTAAGAGAAACCACACAGGTGTTCCTAGATCACCACAAAAAGTGTCACAACAGATAGAGGAACTACACGTAGTTTGGGGTATTCATAATTAAAATCAATGTAAGTGTGATGAATGCTCATTAGAAGGAAACATCGAGAGTTTATTTGCAGAAATTCTAATTAAGCAGATCTTTAAAATATGGACTTCAGCCCATCTGTCAGTGTAGCTAGATGTAGCTCTAGTCTTGTAATACTGTAAGTGGAAATCTAGTGATGAAAAATTTTTTAAACCTGATCTAAACGCATTTGTTAAAGGTGCACTAAGTGATTTCTGCCAAACGATGTTGATATTTGAAAGCACCAAAACAAACACCCATACCCAACAGGACATTGCCCTTATTTTGAAATCTCAGACCCACGTGTACGTACACAACCCTGGCATAACGACGATCGCAGAAAAAAGCAAAGATGACACACAAGCATATTCAAACAAAAGCCAACACGGATAAGTTGTGTGAAACGAAGCAATATCAACATTACTCACCTATCAAGAAACAACACAACCTTGAGCTCTTCCTGCTCCTTGAGTTTCTCTTTACCATTGGAAAGTTGCTCCAATATTTAGCGAGTCCTACCTCTTGCCTGATCATAATCGTTTTGTTTCTCTGATATTTTCCTCTTTTTGTATCTGCCATCTCTCTCTCTATCTATAGTTGATCTGCTAATATCCATCCTCAAATTGAGCGCTCTCTTCTCTCTATCATTACAAGACCTGCCCCCTAACTGCTGATTGGCTACAAGTGGGTTTTGGGACTTTCCGACGCTGTGGTCAAAAGCGTTTTTCAAAAATCACTTAGTGCACCTTTAAATGTTTACTTCTACTTACATGCAGTGTCATGACAGCTACCTTAAACCTGTAGCGTCAAGCTTACTTATTGTCACGAATTCAGTCCATGGACTTCTGTTTATTCACCACCAGAGGTCACCCTTTCCATTTCATTGACTTTCGCACTACACAAACTGTTGCATAGCACCCCGGACTACATTTCCCATCATTCTTTGCACAGCACCCCGTCATGTCACAGCTGCCTATCTTGAGCGCCGTCAAGTCACAGCTGATTGTCATGAGTCTAGTCAAGTCACAACTGATCGTCATGAGTCAAGTCTAGTTACAGTTGTTCTTCCTGAGTTCAGTCAAGTCACAACTGATCGTCATGAGTCCGGTCAGGTTCCAGTTCATTATCATGAGTCAAGTTTATTCACAGCTGATATGCATGAGTCTAGTCAAGTCACAACTGATCGTCATGAGTCAAGTCTAGTTACAGTTGTTCTTCCTGAGTTCAGTCAAGTCACAGCTGATC
>NW_015506398.1:59284-114145 GCF_001515645.1 Sinocyclocheilus grahami
TCTGGAAGCCGCTCCTTGGGGGGGGCTCTGTCACGAATTCAGTCCATGGACTTCTGTTTATTCACCACCAGATGTCACCCTTTCCATTACATTGACTCTCGCACTACACAAACTGTTGCATAGCACCCCGGACCACATTTCCCATCATTCTTTGCACAATTTGCACACTGCCCTGATTGCACTCATTGCACACAGCTGTTTCTAATGACCTCATTCACTATATAACACCCACTCTAACCACATTTCTCTGCTGAGTATTGTTTAGCCTGTACCCCTTTCCGAGTCTCCATGTTTTCCTTGTTTTGCCTTGCCTTGCCTGTTTTTGATCTTTGCCTGTTTTCTTGGATTTCTCCCTCTCGTCTCGCCCCTGTGATTCTGTCTGCTGATCGGTGACCTACGCTAGCCCTGTGACTATTCTTGTGTTTTGCCCGCCATATGCCTGTTTGCCAGTGTTTTGACCCTGCCTGTTTACCATGTCTCTTCAATAAAGCCTGCAGATGGATCCACATGTCTCACGTCTTGTCATCCCCATTACACTTATAATTGAAAGTTTATAAATGTTATAATTTAAACTACATTCAATACAGAAATTGTCAAAAAGGTAGACTACATTATTATTACTAAAACTATACTGAAGCTATTTAAGGACAACATAACAAAGAAAACAAACTAAAATAATCCAAAGCAAAACACAACACAAAAACTAAGCAAAGCAACGCAAAGCAAAACAAAACAAAACAAAACCCAAAGCAAAACACACACACACAAAACAAAGAAAAGAAAAGCAAAACAAAACACAAAAACCAAGCCAAGCAAACAAAGCAAAACAAAACAAAAAAACAACTGAGAAAGCTAAGACTATGTGTTTGATTTCCAGGGACAGAATGAACAGATAAAATATATACCTTGAAAGCAATAAAACATTTTGGATAGAAATGTCTGGAAAAACTTGAAAATGTTAATAAATAGTAACATCTACAATGATTTGTTTGTTGTTGTTCAAAATGTCATGTTTGATTCAGTGTGTTATTTGCTGTTTCTTTGTAATTATGAAATTTACTAGCAATTTCTGAGTGAAAATTGTTTCTACACCAAATTTTCCCAGTGCAGTTTAGTGAATTCAATAAAAGTACTGTGCAGTGTTGTAATCTACTTTACTTTAATTTACTTTAATTAATTTACATTAAACTTGCCTCGTGGTCCAGTAAAAAAACAAACAAAACAAAGCATACAGTATAATAATGAAAATATATAATTACTTGAGAAGCAATATTAATGTTTTTCTTGTTTTTGAACATCAATAAAAAAGTCAATTTTTCTTCGATCATTTTTTACAGGTGTATGCAGACCATATAAATTGGATTTTTGTTAATTTGATTAATTCGACAATATTGGAATTCTAAAAAAATTGATCTTAATATTTTTTGAAAAAAAAAAATGTTTTACTGTCCTCATTATAACGGATCAACTTCTAATAAAAACCAACAAAAGGTGGAAAAAGAGAGACTGAAATTGCCCATGTGGAAGGAACAAATGTAAAACACAATGACTCCACTCTTCACATGAGGTTAGACTTCCTAAAAATTCTTCTCTCCTCAGAGCAAATGTACGAAAACAGGTTCACCGTGTCTGGTCTGTAGTGATTCAGCCTGACGTGCACAGAGAGCCCTTGTGAGGTCCGTACCCATGAGTCACTGCTTCAGCTCCAGTGCACTGAACTTTACCCCTCGGACTCGACCGCAGATGCAGAGAACATTACATGAGAAGAAAAGTGAACAACTAATCCAATAGGTACTGTGGGTTGATGACTAAGAAACTATTTATATAATTACCCTACGAAAGGAACATGCTTCTCGTTGCATATATGTATACATACTTACAGTACATACGACTATGCACCAATATATACTGTAACTTTGATTAAATATTACTCCGGTTTTATTTCTATGGCCATGCATATCAAATCTACATATGCAACATGTTCAAGCAAATAGCCGTCAATAAAACTTTAAACATTGCAATAAAGATCTCTACAAAGTAATGATGGGGAAAAAGAGAGAGAAAGAAATCAGTGTGAAAACCAAGGCTCATAAAACAACTTACCAAAGGGCTCCTAATCCATTTAGAATACAATGTTCCTTTGGGTGATTTTGTTAAAACCAATTAGCACTGTAAAGGTCAAAGGCTTAGATGTGGGAAAAAAAAACCATCAAAGTAGATTGGTCCTTAGTTTAAATTTGACCAACAGAGCTAATGCTTTGCAATTCAATTGTGCATGTTAATAAGAACTCTTGAATTTGAGAGGAAGGAGGAAATGAGTGCAGAGAGGCAAGAGGACGAGAGCAAGCGAGAGAGAGAGAGAGAGATAGAGTTCAGTGGGGATGCACTACGGCGCTGGCCTTTTTCAGTAGCTCTCAAGTGCACACATTATCAGGTGGCTGTTTACCACAAGAACACTCATGCGCTTGTGTGGGAGCCGAAAACAAAAAACAAAAGCCATCATCCAGGAGACCTACGTCTCTGCATATTTTAACCGAACATTCAACATGGTCCACCTGGCAGATTTATAAATGACCTTAATCATCTATCAGAGGATGTTTTTTTTATCTAAAGGGACTTGCAATGCTGTAATTGAAGGTTCGGTTCACCTGGAGTCACGGGGGTTAAGTGCTTTGCGCAAAGGAAAAGCAGTAATGTGGTGGTGGAAGACATTAACCCTCAAGTTAGTGGTTTTTATTCTCTTATGTCACCAGTACACCGACAGCATCGAAAGCAGGTTCCACAGTTCATGTCTAGCTAGTTGTCAAGTTTTTATTATTATTTTTTTGAATCTACTCTCCTGTCTGATTTGCTTGTTGGACAAAATGGAGGATTCGACGTTAAGATTGGTCAGATCGCCTGTCAATCAAGCTTCCTGCAAAGGGTCAATTATCGACGGTGACTATTTGCACTGTGTAAATAGCAATAGAGGCTAATTACACTAAGTGAAAATAGTGATGGATGCTATTTAACCCTAGGTACAAATAGCAATGGAATCTATTTACACTAAGTAAAAATAGCAGTGTTTTTAGCAATATGCTATTTACACTAAGTGCAAATAGCTATAGATTATATTTATACTATGTCAAAATAGCAGGATATTCTGCTTTTTATACTACTTCTTGCAAATAATGGCAATTTTTTGCACCTCAGTATTGTAGTACATTATAAAACAGTACAGTATGCAGTAATAACGTATTGAGTGTAAATTGAAATTTTAATTCAAATTATAAAATTAATGCCACCTTATTGGAAGAATAAAGCCCTCCCTACACCTACCCTTACCCTACACAATACTTTATTTGCAACCTTTTTCATTATTTCCTTCATTTTTATTGAAAGTAAATGCCTTTCCGAAGTGATATGAGATTTGAAAAGGGAGGAAAAAAGTTTGGCAAAAGGTGAATACGAACCCGGGTCGATCACGTCAAAAAGACTACAGTATGCACCATCCACACCTCTGGAGCTGACAATTAGCAGCCATGTTTTGTAGTGTTGACTAGACCAATCACACATTGGTGGGCGGAGTTAGTGTAAATAGCCTCTGCCAACAAGGTGGCTATTTGCACTTAGTGTAAATATTCAAAGTATTCACACTTTGACATTTCCAAACCACTGTACCTTTGCTCATCTTTTACCTTTCTGTCACAAGGAATGAGTGATTCACAATAAAATAAGATAGCATTACTATAGCAAGATAATTAGCAAAAAAAAATAAAAATCTTTAAAATGTCAGTGTTGCACAGCACATGTCTCTAGAAATGAAGAAAATTAGCACAGTGTTTAACATAATGAGAAGGACTCTGGGCTTCTGCTTTGATTTCTGGGCACTGGCGATACAGAGCTGGTGAAGACAGAGAGAGAGAGCAGATGAGGGTTTACACAAAAGGGTTTTAACATTTGTCTCACACTAAGGGCCTGCTGCCCGTACTCCAGGCAGTCAAATAGTGTTTGATTCACTCGACTTGCTCGAGAGGCGGCCAGGGAGAAGCAGATGCACCCTGGGAAAAGGGAAGTGGGCGTACAAGGGAGAGGAAACACTGCTCTGTGCATGTTTTTGCAGTTTATTTTACCCTTTTTGCAAGGGGATGTCAACAGGCTTGTAGGTTCGTGAATACAATAGATCTGCACTAAAGCGAGTTCCTACATCTTTTTATTTTTCTCTAAGGAAAGGCTCAAAGCAGCCATGTCAGGGTTTTTTTCTTACAGAATATTCGAGCAAATAAACACCTTCAGTGCTGTTGATCATAGCTAAAGTGACAGCTTAGGATTCAAATACTTTGCACGTTAACATAGTTCATCTGACCTTAACATTTTTTTGTTTACTTACGGTTTATACTCGCATCCCAATGCATTTAAAAGATGTTTTCCTATGCACAAAATGGATGCCTGATGGTTGTCAGCCAGTCTTAAAGAGCAAAAACTGATTTTTGTGGGGGCTTTGTTGTCATGGTAACATGCTCCTTAAAGAACTGAAGTGAGAAAGAAGTGGAGTCAGCGATGCATATTACGTATAAATCTCTGTTGTTGATATATATGCCAGATAATGGGAATCAATGGCAACTATTAGTGTGATTGAAGTGTTTAATTACTTTGTTTGGTTAAAAGTAAAGACGTGCATAAGTATCGGGACCACTTTAGGGTAAAGATGTTTGAAAAGATGAAACCCTGACACTAGATGTATGACTTCATCATTATCATCCCCCAAAGGCTCCGATGGGAATAGATTTCAAAGCAAACAGCAGCTGAAGAAATTAAAGTGAACATTATTATTCAATAAAGTGTTTATTTGCCACTTGTTTCCACTCATGTGATCAGTGCTGAGGCGTAACTAAAGTAAATTTTTATATTAGCATAACTGTGTTCAAACTCCAATTTGAATTTAGCTTTTAAAGTAAAAAGCTATTTAGTTTTTTTCTGTCAAGCAGCATGTAGCGTGTTTTCTTTTAGTGAATCGATTCATTCCGACAGTTCATGTTAACGTCAAACAAATGAATCCCTGCGTCGAATGCTGCCGTTCACTGTTGCTTTTGTGGAAATTGTGCTATTTTCTAGCTTTAGTGGTTGCATTACATTTACATTGGTAACACTTTAATTAAATTTGTTTAATTAAGAAAAAGATTAAATGAATGAATGAATTAATTAATTATTTTTGTTTGTAGTTGCAATGTTATTTTAGTATTTTAGACACTATTATGGTTTTATTTATATTTTTTCAAATATATTTTTTCATTTAATTTTTATTAGTTTTTATACTTTAGTTTTTGTGTTTTTGCCATTTTAATTAGCCTTTGTTATTTTGAGATATTATCTACATCATTTTCATTCATTTTTGTTTCAGTTGTTACCAGTTCCAGATTTGTTTATAAAAAGTTTTTATTTTAGCTAAATATAATAATCCGGCCTAGTTTTTTTTTAATATGCTCTACATACATTACATACACGCTGCTCAAGAAACATTTGTTATTATTATCATTCTTGAAAACAGGTGTGCTGCTTATTAAATTTTTTTTTGAACGTTTAAAAAAAACTTCTCAATTAATTATATCTTGTTCATTATTATAGTTTTGATAATTTAGTTTTTGTGTTTGTTTTTTTTTGTGCTATTTTAATTAGTTTTTGTTCTTGAGATATATCTATATACTTTTTCAAAATTTTTACATTTACATTGAGCAATGCAAAGAAGTGCAAGCATTAGTCACAGACCCTGGAAGAACATCATCATTTAGCTCTCACGTCACGCTGTCCTTGACAGTTGGACCTTTGCTAAGTTGCCGTGCATCGCCAATCAGGTAATATCCCATAATCCTCAAGGATTCACTGCTTGATGGATGACAGCAAGCAGTCTCCGTGGTAACACCTACTGGGCAGAAGTCATATCTCACAGCTGTAAAACAGACAACATAATCCCTTTCTAATTTCATCTGATTGATGCCTGGACGTAAGGTTATGCTAGTTTCAAGTCTCCATTTCTCAAACGTCAAGGTTTTTTTTTTTTTTTACTCCCCTCCCTGACAGGAACTTGATGTGAAAAAAGAAAGACATAATTAAGACAGGAGGATGTAGCAAGGCGTTAATCAAGAAGACATGCTGGCTGTGTGTGTGTGTGTGTGTGTGTGTGTTTGTGTGTGTATATGATGCATGTGTGACTCAGAATAAACATTTAATGACACATGGAAAACCTTAAGTGATGCCTTCCTTCTTTGGGGAAATGGAGATAATTGCTTGAAAGATAAAATTGCACACGAGGTTTCTGCGCTTGAGAGATGAGTGTTTGTGTTTCTTGATGAGTGTTTAATCATGGCTGTGGTTCAGCTGATAAGGTCATGTAACTGTTAAACTAATTTTAGTTGTGTGATCACAATACAAAGCTACTGTTTCCTTCACACATTGTGTAATCGCAACTAGACAATGGGCAAATTAATATTTCTTCAAGCACAAACTTAAGTACTATGAGCAATATTGTCATGGCAAGTGAGGAAGACGAGGCAATCTGATCTAAATGCAGCATTACACTTTATTTAATAATGAGAACAAAGAAGATACTACCATGACAGGGACATGACAGCTTCGTTAACACAAAGATAACACCAAACAAACTGAAGGACAAAACAAACAATGGAAATAAAGGAAAACGAAACAAGAAAGCCAGGTGAAACTAGCTAAAAGTCCATGAAAACCATAAAAGAGTACATTTAGACGACAGAAAATGCACTAAAAACTGAAAGAGTTTTTCTTTTGCATTTTTGAAAAGCTTAAAGGGTTAGTTCACCCAAAAATGAAAATTAGCCCATAGATGACTCACCCTCAAGTCATCCTAGGAGTATATGACTTTCTTCTTTCAGACGAATCCAGTCGGAGTTATATTAAAAATGGTCTTTGATCTTTCAAGCTGTTTAATGCCACTCAGCGGGTGTTGCATGCATCAGTCCAAAAGAAGTTTAATAAAAAGCGCCCATCCATTAAAAAAAAAAGTCTCTCACACGGCTCCGGGGCGTGAACAAAGGCCTTCTGTAGCGAATCGAATTGCAAGCTACATTAAAGTGATTATTACATTTTGAATATGGATATTTTTCATACAAAAACGCATCGATTCGGTACAGGAGGCCTTTGTTAACCCCCCGGAGCTGTGTAAGACACACAATTTTTTTAATGGGTGGGCGCTTTTTATTTAACTTCTTTTGGACTGATGCATGCAACACCCGCTGAGTGGCATTAAACAGCTTGAAAGATCAAAGACAATTTTTTATATAACTCCGACTGGATTCGTCTGAAAGAAGAAAGTCATATACACCTAGGATGACTTGAGGGTGAGTAATTTATGGGCTAATTTTCATTTTTGGGTGAACTAACCCTTTAACGTACAGACGTAAACGTCGAAATGGTCCCCATTCACATGGATCTGAGAAAACAGCTAAAAATGCTGTATTATGCATGCTATGCCAGAAGATGGCGATGTGTACTTGTGTGTGTTGTTCACAAGGAGACAATAACAGTATCGTTTTCAAAAACTTGCACTTTGAAATCCATTGTTTTAGTTGAACTAAACAGAAGCATGACAAATGAACATACAATGTCGTATTTTTATTAATATCATATAATAATAGTTCTGTAGTTAAATGTACACTTCACACCGAAATCAAAATTTTAAAATAGATTTAACTAGATTAGAATTGTAATTTCGCAGAAAAAAATAATATACATAAATTGTATAAAAATGAAATTTAAAACATTAAAACAAATTATATTGTATCAGTATCCTTGTAAAGACTAAAAACTCATAAATTGCTAGTAAATTTCATAAATAATTATATGAAATTTTACAGTAGAAATATTGAAATAGTGTTTCCTGGTAAAACATTCTCTAAGAATCTTCGATTTTTAAAAAAATAATTTGCACAGTGTGTATATTCTTATGCAATTATATAGAAACAATATAATTATATAATTTATATGTAACATAATTGACCCTTCACAAAGACCCGCCCCCCCCCCCCTTAGTTACTGTTGCTATATCTGACAAGTTATGCCACTGTCATGCCACACATCATGTTCTCACGATGTGAGACAGAGCAGGTTATTTCTGGTATGAAACAAAGTTTTCAAATTTTGTTATTTTTTTTTAGAAATTCAAACAATACATATGATTTTGTGGCTCTTTAATGTGTCATGACAGATTGCTGTAGAACCTCAGTTCAAGTGGCACATGAGCGGATCATCTTTTCGTATTTACTTAAAGCACGAAATACGCATGAATGAATATTGGAAGGTATTTTATTTCAACCGTGGAAAGACTTCAAAACACACAATTTTTCAAGTTAAAGAAATTACAACATAATGGAATATAAAAAGATGATGTTTTAGATCGAGGGGAAAAAAACAACCAGCATTCATGGAAAAACCTTCAGTTCTGTTAACAAAACAAAACAAAAAGCATCATCTTAGCAATGTTGAGGTAGGAAAACAAAGTTTACTTTTTTGTTTAATAGTTATTACTAACAAAACAAAAACAAAAAACTGAAAAATCAATCATCAGCTTAATAACGATGAGGTAGGAAGACAAAGGTAGGTAGTTTATTTTTCTTTTGTCTAATAGTTTGTTTAATAATTGTCACTCCAGAATATTCCATAATTAAATAACAGACATTTTTTTTGTAAGAAACATTTAAATGTTCTCAATATTGTTGTCAGTGTGGCAAAAGTAAATTTTGGCCAAGACGAGAAGTTGGATAGATGCCGGAATAGATAAAACTAAAACAATTTATTAAATAAATAAATTAACGTAATTAAAGTGTAACAGAAACTAGGAACAAAAACAAAAGAAGTCCATTTACACACACATAAAACACAGGTGTGAAAATGCTAATTTGTACCACACTAGCAGTGACAAAATACAGCATCTTCACTGGAACTCTCCGGTTCTTTGCAGTAATCTATTTCTAAAGTTTTGAGAAGAAGTGGAAAAGAAAGCAGCCTATATTACAGCAATTTATTGCAACCATTAAAGCTTATTAGCCAGAACTTAAGCCTAATCAAGTTTCTCCTTGATACTCTATGCACTTTGAAGATAGCAGACGCTAAACAAACATGCACAAATTCCCTGATCGGTATCATGTGTAGCACATTTATTTTGTCTGTCAATATCCTGAACACAGTCAATGCATCTCATGAATTTCTAATGCCTTTAGGCCACATAGATGCCAAATATTCCACAGAACAGCGACAAGCTTTGAGAAAGGCCTTCAACTAAACGGTTTTGTACAGTTTCTTATTCTACACTCGTCTTCCTATCCCTTTTCAAAAGCTATTTGATTTGATACATTATTTCATTATTTTCCCTTTTAGCAAAGAACAAGCACACCAGTGTAGTAGCCTCACATTTATGCCACATGTCTGATGCTGTCAGTCACAGCAAAGTCCTTTCCATTGACAAAGAACACAGTTGAGGAACCCTAGCTCTAAACCCACTGAGAAGAACATACATCTCTTTAATTTCTAAGATGTTTCTTTTAGATTCAGCAAAAGGCAAACAGTGGCTTGGGCTCCTGCTTTTTCGCAAGAGACTCCACTGATATCAACAATACCTCATCAGAATCTTCCAAGACCAAATTTCCTGAGCTATACTTATCGGAATTCATTTTGATTCTTATTGTGTTTTTGTTTCTCTTAAGGAACTTCAGTTCATAGTTTGAAACACAAGAACTCCAAGTCCCCTAAGAAGAGCAACTTTTGAGAAATAAAATGTTCTTCCATGGTATGCCCAGTCCTTTTCATTGTTGAAGTATCAAAACCAAACCCGGCTAAAACGCTGAACCAATGGAGCGAGCTCTTTTTATTACTGGAATAAAGCAAACTGATCTCAAGACCTTACTTTTCAGCTTGGTTCAGTCATAATGTGAAGAAAACTTCAAAGAGAACAACACTCAGCCATTCTAAAGGTTGAGGTTGGTGAGATTTTTTTAAATGTCTTTGAAACAAGTCTCCTAGGTTCACCAAGGCTGCATGCATTTGTTTTAAATACAGTATAACTGTAATATTCTGAAATGTTCTAACAATTTAAACTGATTTAAATTTACATTTAAAATATCATTTTAAAATGTAATGTATTCCTGTGATGTCAAAGCTGAATTTTCAGCATCATTACTCCAGTCTTCAGTGTCACATGATCCTTCAGAAATCATTCTAATATGCTGATTTGCTGCTCAAGAAACATTTCTTATTATTATCAGTGTTGAAAACAGTTGTGCTGCTTAATATTGTTGTGGAAACTGATACTATTTATATGATACTACTGATACTGATATGCAGCATTACACTTTATTTAATAATGAAAACAAAGAAGATACTACCATGACAGGAACATGACAGCTTCGTTAACACAAAGATAACACCGAACAAACTGAAGGACAAAACAAACAATGGAAATAAAGGAAAATGAAACAAGAAAACCAGGTGAAACTAGCTAGAAGTCCATGAAAACCATGAAAGAGTACATTTAGACGACAGAAAATGCACTAAATACGGAAAAAAGTTTTTCCTTTTGCATTTTTGAAAAGCTTAAAGGGTTAGTTCATTCAAAGATTCCTTAATGAATAGAGTTCAAAAGAACAGATTAATATTTTATAACACTGAGAATGTCTTTAATGTATCCTTGTACAATAAAATGTTGCTTTCTGAATTGAACAATTCCTCACTAACTCCAAATCTCTGAACAATACGGTCTACTTTGTAGAAACCTTCATAAAATAGCAAACACACACACACACAAACACACACCCTACTTTAACAACCATGAAGCGTTTGTTACATCAACAACAGAGTTGCTTATGTTAGATGTTTTTGAGTGCTCATTCTACACTTTCTGATCCGTTCTAATTCTAGTTCTGTGTACATTAGTGTTAATAAAGCCATCAGGGATCGTGAGAGAGGATGAGATTTACATACAGTATGTATAAGATGTGCAGATGTGTCATGGGCTTCCAAAAGCTTGTTATTAGGAGAGAAGTAAACAGCATGTCCTTTCTATTTCTATCATCCCTGTGTTTGTCTCCCAGTTTTTTTTTTCCCCAGGTCAGAGTTTGTTGGTCCATGTTTGCCTATAGATTTTGTCCAATCGATCTCAGACCATAAGAACAAACACAAAGCATAAACAAACCGAGTTTGTCACAAACCAGGTTTTTGATTAATGAAAGTAGCTTGGAGCTGTTGAGATTCTCTCTTATCAACATTTCATCATGCTAAATAGGAGGAAATAACAGTACAAAAGTAGATTTCCATATCTTTGGTATAATTGGAAAACTTTGGCACAGATGTGAGACGGTCTCTGCACATCCCTGAATGATGTGTTGAACCCCTATTGTTTTATTGTGAAGGAAATGTCTGCAAACTGCTGCTTGGTTGAACGGTGAATAAAAGATGGATTTTAAATGGCGTTTTTTGTTTCTTGTGCTCTCGGACTTCCTGTTTAAGCAGCCAGAGCTTATAGCACATATTAAGATGGAAAACAAATGACTTCCTGTTATTTTTCTTCCTTGCTGCATCCAGACAGGTCATGAAGATTATGCCCTGTTCTGTCATTTCAGTCTGGGCTCATTTGTATTCACATGTAAAGCATACACGTGTATAATATCAGTTATTGGAATATGAAGACATATGTACAGTTTTAGAGACATACAAATAATCATAAATACTAGAGACAGTATTTCAAAGCGGCGTTCTCATTCATGTACACTGTAAATGACAGAAAGTTTATTTAATTAAAGACTTTTTAATTAAAAATGTATTTATAAAAAAATTCAGATAGGAATATTAAAAGCAGTGAAATCCATTGCACTGGATGAATTTATATCATCAAATCTTAACCTCACTGAGTATGAAATCTAATTGAAAAACAATCAGTTACAGTGTAACATTAATATATGCATGTCTCATTCTTTTACTGTTTTGTGAGTGTGTGCATCAATAAAAGTGGCATTAACATTTCATTAATATTACATATTCTCTGAACCTCAAATATTTTTTTACGTAAATATGATGCTATTGTACATTTCATCATCCATTCAAATATATGAAAATGTTTGCATGCTAGAATTAGCATTACACTTTTGGTATGAATGCCTGTGAATACAAATAAATCACGTTGATAATTTTTGATGCAAGTGATAATCACCGCAGATTTCTCTGTGGAAGGACAAACGGGTAACTTTCGAAAGCGCTTTAGGCATAAAAGAGGGCAAAATGGTTAGAGCTACTTAATTGAATATTGCATGTAATAAAAACAGAATTTAAAGGTTAAATGTTGCATGAGTCATCCTCATTGAGAATCTAGTTTTGCATGGTTTGATTTTTGTAGTTGTCTTTTGATTGTTTAAAAAAAAAACACCTTGGGATGTAAATTAAATCAATCAATTAAATGCATCTAGTGAAGCATGGAATAAACAAATAGTGGGGTGGACGTATTGCAGACAGAGACAGGGACCATGGTTCCATGAGCAGATGATGTGTGCAGCGGCCATGCATCTCAATTAATATGCCGAATGTAAAATTGGTTTACTTGTACTTGACTGGGTTTTCCATTTTGCTTGTGTAGAGTATTACAGAGAAATGTTTAACAAATGTTTCTGGGGATCTAATGAATGTTTTGAACATTCCCTTAACACGTTTGACTTATACATTATACCTGTTTAAAGATTAGCATTGTTTAAAGACCATGTCTGGATGAAACAAAAGAGAAACGGTAGAAGATGTGACAAGCATTCTCATTAAAACTTCATTTAAGCAATGTTACACAAGCAAAAGTTTTGAGTCAAAAAAACGAATATTAAAATAATACAGCAATAAATATTTCATTTCAATCTAACCATCTGCTGTGTTAAAGTATTCAGAGTGTCCCCACAGAACAGAATAAGTGAACAATTTGTCCTTTTCTAATCAAATACTTAAAACTAGTAGCCAAACACTTTAATCTCACATAAAGCAAACAGTAGTCATTCAGAAAACAGCATAACGGGATTCTTTTAGAGAAAACAAATAAGTTGATTATTTTAATTATTCCAGTCAACACTGGATGTTGTTCTCAGATTTTATTGTATATTAAAATGATACAAACTGCAGCCTGCCTGCAGAGAGAAAAGATGAGTCCTAAAATACAGTTAGGATGAGTCCTAAAATACAGGCATAACTCAGTGTGCAGTCAGTGTGCAGCTAAATATTGTTCTATTTTACCACACTCTGCAGAATTACATTTGACCTCAGGCGGTATTGAACAGACCTAAAATAACATCTAACTTAGAAGTATTGAAAAAAATATTTTCAAGTTAGATATACAGGACACCCCCGCATCCCTAGGGGGTCCAGGCTTTATGCAAGACACCCGTTCATGGCGTTATGAACCAGTTATATTATGGTTATATGATCTTGTTGTATGTGATTTACTCAGCTAAGAGGTAGTGTGTTTACACAGGCCTTTAAATGAAACATTTTATTTACATAGTAAATAAAAAAAATTTAAAAACATATCCGAACAAAATTTTCCAGAAATACTCTAAAATGTACGCCATCATAGCAGCACTACTAATATGAAGGCAATCCCATATTTTATATTCAATGAAAAAAAATTAATTAAAAACCATTAATAGCTCAAAGTAACACATCTTTAGCTTAGCAATATGCTAACACCAGACTCCAATTAAATCAATTGTGAATCACGTGTTCTGCACAATTCAATAATTAGAGCGTTATTGGAACGTCGCATGAAGTTCCTGTCAAAAAAGATCAGTCCAAATTTATTTATGAAGTTCCATTTCCAAAATAGACTCATTGAAAAATGTGCTTCTACCTACCTTTTTGCTCCAAAAACAGCTGAAATGAACACTAGTGGCAGTACACAGATTATATTGTAGGTAGCAGATTGTCAATTAATGACAACTTATTTTCACGTAATTCCTTGCACAAAATTATGTTATGACCTCAAAACACTTTTACCATAGTGCATGAATTGTAAAATAACACTTTTTTTACATCACATAACCAGCCCCATATATATGATTTTTCTGGCATAGTAAACTTGCTCTGTAGCTCACCTGGTATAACACTTACAATGTGGAGAGCTCAGGTACGAGTCCTGTGAAACATGAGCCATGATAAATATAAATATTTGTACAAGCAAGATACAAAGGCATGGCTGCATCAGCAAATGTGCTATTTCACATTTACTTTTGTTAATAGCATCTGTTAGGTTTAGGGTAGGATTTAGTGCAGGTGGTACATCATTTTCAAACATGATGGAGCATTAACCTTTTAGCGCCACTCACTGGACATTTCATTTCCAATCTACCATGATACATACAACAACCAGCATAATAATAAAATCCCAGATTGACGTTCATCTGTTTAGGATAAAACTGGAAACACCTTGAAATTGTCGCAAAACATGCAAGAAGCAACGCAGTCTCTGCAGACACGTATTTCCAGTGAACCTGGATTGTCCATTTCAGTTAGGATGCCTAGACAGGAAGAAGCAAGGTAGCTTTGAAAAAGTGAAATCTTGTATTTGGATGCAAATCTTTTACCTACTTGTATATTTTGGTCCCTAAAATGACATATACTGTAGTGGGGACTCCCATTCACTTGCATTACATGGACAATTAGCCTAAAACTATAAATAAATATTTTGTCTCCCACAGAAGAAAGTCGAATTTGGTTTGGAATGACATGAGGATGAGTAAATGACAACAGAATTTTTCATTTTTTTGTTCATCTTAAACACGTACACACATGCTCTACTGTCACTTCTTAATTTCTTTATCTTTCCCTTGCTGTTTCTCTCAGGGTGGGTCTGCATCTATCTGTCATTTCCTCTGTCTCTCCCTGCCTCCGTTTCCCCCGAGGCCACCTCCAGATCAATGTTCGCGAATGGCTAGCCTCCAGCACTTCCGCTGAGTCAGAAAGGTGGGAAAATATAGTGAACTGCGAGGGAGAAACTGCCCCATTCTCCAAAGAAGCTGTCCAACCGTCTATCCCTCTGTACCTGCAGTCTCTGTCAGCACCCCGTGATGGCTCCCAGGATGCCGCCTTTATAAACACAAACCGGGACAAGCGTCTGAGGTAATTTGTGTCATCGTGGGATGTTCCAGTCTGTTCGGAGTAAATCTGCACACGCACATGCGCTTTGGTGAAGGCTTAAGTCAGCCGATTCGTCTTCATTCATAACAATCTGTCATAACTTGGCCATGTTAAGATTTTCGGGGGAAAGAGTCTTTACCACGTCTCCCTTCCTGCTGCTT
This sequence comes from Sinocyclocheilus grahami, assembly GCF_001515645.1. NCBI lineage: Eukaryota > Metazoa > Chordata > Actinopteri > Cypriniformes > Cyprinidae > Sinocyclocheilus > Sinocyclocheilus grahami. The sequence goes on from NW_015506398.1 coordinate 74,608, forward strand.
TGGGCTAAATGAAAAGCAAACAGAGCATAGCGGCATGTGCGCGTGTGGGCTAGCGACTACATCCACAGTGTTACGTCTCTGTATGCTTTGGAATTTCCATATGTCTCTGTGGTTACTCCTGCCATCCATCACAATTGTTCTCTAGGCAAGACAGCTGTCCTCGCCTTGGGAATATTCACAGCCCACCAGCCCATCAAATTACATCTAATTCTCTTTCAGTCAAGCCCGAGACTCCAAAGAGAAGTTCAAAACGGCCTCTGACGGTCGCTGCGAGGGAATTTGGGGGCAGAGCTGTTGTTGTCGTCGGCACAATTTGACTCCAGTGGCGCTGCAGCCTTTTGGGGAAGGTGAAAAAGTGTGGGAGTTAGAGGGAGTCAGTGACATTTAAGAATATTAGACGGAATCAAATTTTCTTTGTGTCTTTTTGTGTGTATGTATGAGAAAGAGACAGAAGAGAGAAGGTCAACAAAAGTGTGAGACATCATTAGTGCTTTGGTTTGGGAGGCATGGAAAAGGTAGCAAGCAAACATTTTTGTCTGGATTTTTTTTTTTTTTTCGCTCTCTGGTTCTGTTCCAAAATGCAGTGAGCTGCCTTGCTGTCCACATGTTATTATATATTAAAATTACACAAATTCCAGCTTGCCTGCAGACAGAAAACTAAAATCCTATGGCATAACTCCATAGAGTCACTTTAAAACTAAATATTTTTCTATATTACCACATTCTGCAGAATTACATCTGACCTCAGGCAGTCTTGAACAGACCTAAAATAACATCTAACTTAGAAAATATTTCCAAGTTAGATAAAGGGCACCCCCACAGCCCTGGGGGGTCCAGGCTTTATGCGAGACCCCCATCATGGCGTTATAAGCCAGTTATATTATAGTTATGTGATTTTGCTTTATGTGATTTACTCCGCTAAGAAGCAGAGTGTTTAAACATGCCTTTAAATGTATAATTGTATTTACACCGTAAATCAAAATACTCAGAAAAATGTACTGGAATACAAACATTTTTTGGAAATGCTCTAAAATGTAAGCCATCATAGCAGCGCTCTCAATATGAAGGCACTCACATAATGCACTGCAACAAGCTCAGTGAGAAAAAAAAACGGACAATGCAAGACAAATATTGATGTAAACACACTTTATTTAAAAAAAATAATTTTCACACAAATTATGATTAAGACAGCAGATTATCAATTAATGAAAACTTATTTTCAAGTGATTCCTTGCACAATTTTATAACCTTAAAATGCTTTTACCATAATGCATGATTTGCATTTTCTTGGCATCACATAACCAGCTCCTTATATACGACTTCTCTGGCATAGTAAACTTGCTCTGTAGCTCACCTCATACAGCACTTGTAAAGTGAGCTCAGTTACTGTGAAAAACGAGTCACAATAAAAAAAGCTTAAAAACTTGTAAAAGCAAGATATAATGGGATGGTTGCATCAGCAAATGCTTTATCTCATGTTTGCTTTTGTTAACACCTTCTGTTAGGTTCAGGGTAGGGTTTAGTGCAGGTGGTACTACATTTTCAAACATGATTCAATTTCCAAACTGCCACGATACGTAGAACAACCAGCATAATAAAAAAAAATCCCAGATTCACATTCATCTGTTGAATGCACTTTTAGTGCCACTCACTGGACATTTCACTTTGAATGTGTTGCAAAACATGCAAGAAGCAACAGAGTCTCCACAGGCAAGTATTTCCAGTAAACCTGGATTCTCCATTTTACTTAGGATGCCAAGTCAGGAAGTAGCAAGGTAGCTTTGGAACATTTTTGTCTAATGAAATATTTTATCTACTTCTATGTTTAGTGGGGACCCCTATTTACTTTATTGTATGGACAATTTAAAATTAATACAACATTTTATCTTCCACAGAAGAAAGTCCCACAGGTTTGGAACGACAAGAGGATGAGTAAATAACAGCAGAATTAAATTTTTCGTCAAGTCCTCTTAAACAAACACATAAACACATGCTCTACTGTCACTTCTTCATTTCTTTATCTTTCCCCTGCTGTTTCTCTCAGGGTGGGTCTGCATCTATCTGTCATTTCCTCTGTCTCTCCCTGCCTCCGTTTCCCCCGAGGCCACCTCCAGATCAATGTTCGCGAATGGCTAGCCTCCAGCACTTCCGCTGAGTCAGAAAGGTGGGAAAATATAGTGAACTGCGAGGGAGAAACTGCCCCATTCTCCAAAGAAGCTGTCCAACCGTCTATCCCTCTGTACCTGCAGTCTCTGTCAGCACCCCGTGATGGCTCCCAGGATGCCGCCTTTATAAACACAAACCGGGACAAGCGTCTGAGGTAATTTGTGTCATCGTGGGATGTTCCAGTCTGTTCGGAGTAAATCTGCACACGCACATGCGCTTTGGTGAAGGCTTAAGTCAGCCGATTCGTCTTCATTCATAACAATCTGTCATAACTTGGCCATGTTAAGATTTTCGGGGGAAAGAGTCTTTACCACGTCTCCCTTCCTGCTGCTTTGGGCTAAATGAAAAGCAAACAGAGCATAGCGGCATGTGCGCGTGTGGGCTAGCGACTACATCCACAGTGTTACGTCTCTGTATGCTTTGGAATTTCCATATGTCTCTGTGGTTACTCCTGCCATCCATCACAATTGTTCTCTAGGAAAGACAGCTGTCCTCGCCTCGGGAATATTCACAGCCCACCAGCCCATCAAATTACATCTAATTCTCTTTCAGTCAAGCCCGAGACTCCAAAGAGAAGTTCAAAACGGCCTCTGACGGTCGCTGCGAGGGAATTTGGGGGCAGAGCTGTTGTTGTCGTCGGCACAATTTGACTCCAGTGGCGCTGCAGCCTTTTGGGGAAGGTGAAAAAGTGTGGGAGTTAGAGGGAGTCAGTGACATTTAAGAATATTAGACGGAATCAAATTTTCTTTGTGTCTTTTTGTGTGTATGTATGAGAAAGAGACAGAAGAGAGAAGGTCAACAAAAGTGTGAGACATCATTAGTGCTTTGGTTTGGGAGGCATGGAAAAGGTAGCAAGCAAACATCTTTGTCTGGATTTTTTTTTTTTTTCGCTCTCTGGTTCTGTTCCAAAATGCAGTGAGCTGCCTTGCTGTCCACGGTCTACATATACAGTGGTGGCCGAAATGATTAAAACACTAGTATTTTCACCTGCTAAATAAAGTCAGTTATTTCTATATTTTGCTGTAATGTGTCACTGTGTTTACATTTCCAAACATTCATTTTGCCATTAATTGTAATAATCCAGTGAAGTTTTTGTCTGACAACAGCTAGTGCTCCACACAGAGATCTGATCTGGCCATCATCCAGTCTGTCTGGAATGACATGGAAAAACAGAACAAACTGAGACAGACTAAATCCAGAAGAACTGAGGCCACGTCTCCAAGATGCTTCATGAAATCTTCCTGCAAAGCTACAGTACTGTTAAAAGTTTTAGGCACTTGTGTAAAAATGCTGTAAAATGAGGATGCTGTCAAAAATATTTTGTCATAAATAGACTTTCTTTATCAGTTAACTTCTATTAACTGAATTAAATAAAAATTCGGTCTGCATTTTAAAGCAGCTTTTGCCCCTAGGTGCACTTGCGCATCGTTTTTCAGGTAGCTTTGCAGGTAGGTTTCTTGAAGCATCTTGGAGACATTGACACAGGTTCATCTGGATTCCAGACAGACTGGATGATGATGAGATCTCACTAGATTATTACAATTAATAGCTAAATGAATGTTTGGAAATGTAAACTAATATTTCCTACTGACACACTACAGCAAAAGACAGAAATAACTGACTTAAAGGGGTCATATGATGCGATTTAAATTTTTCCTTTCTCTTTAAAGTGTTACAAGCTCTTGGTGCATAAAGAAGATCTGTAAAGTTGCAAAGACTAAAGTCTCAAATCCAAAGAGATATTCTTTATAAAAGTTAAGAGTCAACCACGCCTACCTAAAACGGCTCGTTCTAACATGTCTACGTCACGATGTGGGAAGATTTGCATAACGCCGCCCAAATGTTCACGCAAAGAAAGAAGGCGTAACTTTTATTCTCGCTGTATTATTGTTGTTGCTGCCGCCGCCATGCTGTGGAGACGTTGTGAAAGCGAAACTACTTTTTTTGGCCTTCCAAAAGAGGACGATATCCGCTTTGTCATGCCTAGAGCTGACCCGTGCTGGTCGCTGAGGAAATACATCAACTTCGCGCTGTGGATCGCCGGATTGGCTTTCACCATGGACGAAGCGGAGTCCAGCCCAGGGTCGTCACATGTGGTTACCGCAAGCCCGCCGGCCGCTCCTTCGTTGAATCCACCGGCTGCGCCGTTCTCAAGCCCGCCAGCCTCCGCTCACTCAGCCCGCTGGCCGTTTCCTCATTTTAGCCGCCGGCCTCCGCTCACTCTAGGCCACCGCCTCTCACTCTAGCCTGCCGTGTGTGACGCTGTGTTTCGTTGTGAAAGCGAAACTACTTTGTTTGGTCTTCCAAAAGAGGGGTTAAGTTGTATTTACAACACTGTTCCAGAACACTTCAACCAAAATATTCAGATGTGTGCAGCACATTTTATGGAGGACTGTTTCCTGATCCTGGGAGAGTAGACTACAATGACAGCTGTTCTATCTCACAGATTGTAAGTAAGTTTTTTATATTTAAAGAATTTGCCACTGATGATTCAAACGCGAGTTTTGGGCAGTGTAGAGTAGCGATTGTTTTTCATTTCTGCTATCATGTCTATCACGCTAAAATCATGCGTTTTAAAGCCATATCAGTTTATAAACTTTTATACGGTTTTCTGAGTGCACACATCGGAAGTATGTGCACAGAAAGCAGCTGCCACATGGTTCATTTCCATGTCTTATTGCACTTAAACTGTCAAGTACACACAAGTTTATGTTAAAAGCAGTCGGTTATGTCTGTGAAGGTAAACAGTTGGGAAAGAAATCGCAAAAACAAAATGGCGGCACCGTGGGTGGAAACGACACGTGGGGAGTGAAATCGTGTTTTCACATGCTTGCAGAGAAAGGCTTACCAAAACAAAGTTACTGGGTTGTCTTTTTCACATTTTCTTGGTTTGAAGATGCACAGGGGACCCACTTAAACATGGAAAAAATCTGACTCTAAACATTACAAATGTCTTAACTGTCACATCAATTTAATGTGTCACTGCTGAATAAAACCATTAAATGATCCAAGTTCATTTATATAAAAAATCTTACTGACCCCAAACTTTTGAACATTTTCTGCAAAAAGTCAGCCTCATTTGTCTAAACCCCGCACGCTATTAAACTTTGTTGCATTGCCAACAGTTGCTGCCGCTCACATTGCCAGAAATATCCAACATTCACTGAAAACAAATGACCTCTAATGCTTTGTTACCGAAATTCTCCATTAGTATGAATGGCCCTTTAAAACACTTCCTATGCAGACAGCTCACTAGGTTTGGAACAGAGCCACTGTCTGCATTCCCTCATTTTCCCTTTCTCTCATTTTTCTCTCTGTCCTCGCCTTTGCTCAGTTAACTGTCCCTTTGTAGTGACTGGCAACTCAGTTTGTACATGGCCGGTCTCCTGCATAATTGAACACAGTCAGTCTTTTGGGACGGTCTGTTTGCGAGGGAGGCTCATTCCATCCCAGCTGTTGTGGTGCGCTACTAAAACTCCCCTCTGCGGATCCATCCGCACACCTGTTCCATCCTCAGTCGCTCTCTGTAATGTCCATCCACGTTTGGCAGGTGAAACATTGTTTACGGGGCTAATGTGCAGAGCGCAGCAGTAAAGTATTAGAAAAAAAGAAATAGTGGACAGTGTGCTTTTCACAAATGAGCAGATGAAGCAGTTTTGTGATGCTCATTTTTGATTAAAGATGCAGACTACATCTTAGAACTTGCGCCTGGGGCACTTTTTAAGCATGTCTGTTTTTAGCACTTTGTGTGTCCTGGCTGCTGTTATGGAGTTGTGAGCCACATCATCAGAAGACAGCGAAACCTAGCACAAGCACTAAGTGAGGAAGAGTGTGGGAGCTGCATCATATCAGTTTTCTGCCCACTTCACATACTACGTTAGGTTCAAATGGGCTTCTTTTCCATGGGGGCCCACTTTGTTGGCTCACTTAAGGAAACTAAAGTGTAATTTATTTGATGTTGCATGGCATGTTGCCAGCCGCTCTTGATATCCCCGTCTGTTTTACTCTGCATCACCCTTCTCTGCATCAACTGATAGCAAGCAAGTATAAAAGAAACTGCATTGCTATTAAGCGTAAGTGTCACCTCTGTATGTGATATGAAAAGAATAACTGTTTATACACAGCAGGGTCATAAACTAAACTGCTGCCATTGTCCATGTCTCCAAAAATAAATAAATAAAACACTGAGACAGTGCTAATCCTGTCAATAAAATTACTAACAAAAGCCTCTGTATGTGATATGAAAAGAATAACTGTTTATACACAGCAGGGTCATAAACTAAACTGCTGCCATTGTCCATGTCTATCAAGCTCCAAAAATAAATAAATAAAACACTGAGACAGTGCTAATCCTGTCAATAAAATTACTAACAAAAAAGGTCAGAAATAAACAGGTTTTTGTCAGAGACAATCAAGACGAGACAAAAAGAGAGAGAGAGGAGATAACAATGAACTTCCTTTTGGAAAATGAAAAGTCTATTCTAGATTGTTTCAAATAATCCAATCATAGTCAATAATTTTGGGATTGACTCGCTTGAGCTGCTTCGATATATAAAATGTTTGAATATATAGTCTGCGCAAGACTGACTAAAATTAATGTTTGTATGACAAAATACTAACAAAATGTAACATTTTGTCAAAAGACAAAAACTATACTACACAAAAACCTGTGTAAAAATAGTGTAATGTTTGTCTGAAAGAGCTATTAAAAATATTTTATATTTTTTCATCAACTCAACTCATGACTCAAATTCAATGGAGAAATAAGCATTGGCCACTAATGCTGACTAGTCTGTCCACTAGGAGGCAAAATTCATGTATATGAGCATGTATAATAGCATGTTGCCAGCATGTTGTTAGCAAGTTTAGCATGTTGCAAACGTTTTAGAATGTTGCTAGCATGATTTAGCATGTTGTCCTAGGATATCATTAGGTAGGATATCATGATAGGTCATTAGGCTTTGCTAGTGATAGACATTAAACACTCTATGAATCTTATTGTTCCAAAGTTTTGACCCCCTTAATGAAAGTCTATGGAACTGTTTGTGGTTTTGATTGTTTCTTTAATGAAAACCATAAGTCTGATCAGAAAATATATAGCAACTGGAGTCAGACAAGTCTGAAGGTCTGACCCGAGTTTGGTGGTTGTAGCTTGAAAACTTTAGGAGGAGATACAGTCCAAGTCTCAGAAGAAGAAGTCGTCAGATATAATATTGCAAAACAGCCCTAGTGTGCATGTCGTGTCCATAGTGGTCAAAGAAGTGTACTTTGATGGGCTAAAACACTTGACCAAGTAACGGCAGGCTGAAAAACCAGACATATCTCAGGCTTTAGGCTTCAGACACAGCCTAGATCAAGTTATCTGTCTGCACGCTAGGCATAAATTTCACCTCTGTGGTACATATGGCTCTGTACATTCCCTGTAGCCTATATGTGCCAATCAAATCCAGCTCTTCATTACTGTATGTCTCTGGACAATAGAGGTTTGTGTCCTGCTGTGACTGTTTCTAAACCTTAGCGGTCAAATGATGTCCCTTGGCAATTGGATTTCTCTTTCTTATCAGCTATCAGTCTATAAACTGTCTGCAGCCTCATTATCAGCCCAGTGTTTGGTAACCGTTCTCATTCTAGCCCGTCGTCGTGCATTCGCTTTGTTTATAAAGGTCAATGTTAGACTTTGGCCCAAGACTGAGGCACACAAACAAATCATGATAAATAAAACAGTCCTGAGTAGGATGGGTATCGTTTACATTTTATCGATACCGATACTGCTTATCTACTTACCAGTACTTATCAATATCATTCATTTTTTCCCCCCTACTATTAAAATCAGTGGGGACCAGCAACTGATTGGTTACCCACATTCTTCAAAATATCTTCTTTTGCGTTCAGCACAAGAATAAATAAAAATTAATACATGTTTGGTACAACATGACTGAGTAAATAATGACATAATTTTAATTTTTGGGTGAACTATCCCTTTAATCACACTTTCGAACATTTCACTCTTGCCGCGATGACTGATTGCATGCAAACACACACCGCACATGTGCATGGATATCCCACACACGTCGAGCAAACCTCGGCCACATCATTCAGTGAAGGATAATGACAAGCAGCAGCTTCTAATTCGTCGTTAACATTGAAGTATATGGAGATAAAGCAACGCAAGTATCGATAACAGTATCGTTTGTCCTGAAGCTTATCGGTACTCCGGTATTGACCCAATTACGTACCGGTCCAAAAAAATACCGGTTCTCGGTACCCATCCCTAGTCCTGAGAGCTTAGCTTAGTTATAATGATGACTAAAGGTCAGGATTTATTTTCCTGGTCAGGATATGGTTAATAAGAGAGAGAGAGAGAGAGAGAGAGAGAGAGAGAGAGAGAGCATGGCCATCCTATGCCAGCTGTAGAATCTAGAAATGATAATTATTTTAATTGTTCTTAATTTAAACATTATAATCTTCATCTTCAAAACACCCTGCACCCTGATAGAGGGGATTCAATGTGGCATTGTGTACAACACACAGTTAGCAAAGAAAAGTATTACTAATCAAAAAATAAATAAATAAAAGTAAAAATATTACTGTATCAGCATATCAAGTATCTACTGCTCTTTATTATTTGCAATCTAGTAGCACTGAATTAGAAAGCTAGACTCAACAGTGAGTGCCAGCCAAACAAATAAAATGTGGGATGTTACACTTAAAATTTTAAAATAGTTTAAGAATGTAAAGATCAGCTTAGTCAGAATGTTCAAAAGTTTTGTAAAAATTTTGTGCAACAAAATCAGTGCATGTTTTCACTTTTGAGCCAGATTTAAAAAAAATTACTTAATTAATTAATTAAAAAACAAACAAAACAAACAAAAACCAAAACAAAAGAAAATAATGAAAAATGATGTTAAAACATTTAATAAAAAATAAAATAAATATTGTGTTAAAATAAATAAAATACTTTTTGCAATTACTTTTTGTAAAAATATTACTGTATCAGCATATCAAGTATCTACTGCTCTTTATTATTTGCAATCTAGTAGCACTGAATTAGAAAGCTAGACTCAACAGTGAGTGCCAGCCAAACAAATAAAATGTGGGATGTTACACTTAAAATTTTAAAATAGTTTAAGAATGTAAAGATCAGCTTAGTCAGAATGTTCAAAAGTTTTGTAAAAATTTTGTGCAACAAAATCAGTGCATGTTTTCACTTTTGAGCCAGATTTAAAAAAAATTACTTAATTAATTAATTAAAAAACAAACAAAACAAACAAAAACCAAAACAAAAGAAAATAATGAAAAATGATGTTAAAACATTTAATAAAAAATAAAATAAATATTGTGTTAAAATAAATAAAATACTTTTTGCAATTACTTTTTATTGGACAAAAACTGAAACTTCTGTACAATTGATAATTTCTCTTAAAGGGGTCATATGATGTTGCTAAAAAGAACATTATTTTGTGTATTTGGTGTAATGAAATGTGTTTATGCGGTTTAAAGTTAAAAAAACACATACTTTTTTCGCATACTGTACATTATTGTTTCTCCTCTATGCTCCGCCTTTTTGAAGCGCGTCGATTTTTACAAAGCTCATTGGTCTGAAAAAGCGAGGTGTGCTGTGATTGGCCAGCTATCTAGTGAGTTGTGATTGGCTGAACACCTCAAGCATGAGACGGAAATGTTACGCCCCTCACATACTGTTGATGCCGTGTCCCAGCCGGAGCGATGAGACATAAACATTAAAACCCATTACAAACGAGGCATTTGTTGCATCCAGTGGGGACATAATTACTGATTATAATGACTTATACTGTCTTTTTACGCGTTGCATTGCATTGCATGATAAGAAATGATTAAAGATTATGAAAACTAATAAATATTATAACTATATATAACTATAAATACATACTGTATTTAATAATGTGAAGTCACAAATCATGCACAATAAGGCCATATATAAATTTATTTATTTAATGATTTCACATTTAACCTCAGGGCTAATGAATTTTTTTTTAGAAAAGCGGACTCACTTTTACCTCAGGTTCAATATAACCGAACACCGAACAACAGTTCCATCAAAGGAAAGTAAGTTTCATTGATAAATTGTTTATCATCAACGCTGTAAATGTCAGCGAGTTCTGACCATTAAATTATGAATAGATACAGTACACAACGAACATATTTGTTTGCACTGTCGTGATATTTCAGAAGGCCTGTGTTCCACATCTGCACTGTAACCTAGAAAGATTACTGGAAGCGTGTAGGACAAAATATAAAATGCCACTTAATTCAAAGTCCCATCTGGGGGATACGGCACGCATGCAGACAAGCATCGTTTCACCGCTATTGAAACACACCAAAGTTGGCTGCGATGCTCTCCGTGCACTAGTCCCGGGAGCTAACTGGGATTAGTTATGCTGCAGTTAATCCATAATTGTTTTTTGTCTTATTCAAACACAGATCTTTTGTGTTGCAAACGGGCTTTTGTTTCTTCCAGAAAAATGTAATTGCATATCTCTGATCACCTAATTTCTGAACAGTGTTGACTTTGGCATTGTCCTTATTTGTACAACTAAATGATGGAACTAATCGTAAACCTGTTACTGATAAAACTCAGCCAGAATACATATCTTCCACATATTTTACTCCATGCACTGTTGTGTTTCACATTTATTCAGGTAGATAAGAGTATGTAAATCAGTGGTTCTCAGCTGCCTTTGCATCTTTATACTTTGAGCAGTTTCTGAATGTTCTTTGAATTTGGACACATTTGGCAGCCAATACATCAGTGCACAACATTATATATATATATATATATATAAATATTGGCACAGACACCACTACAAGTGAACTTTTAATTCATGAAATCCTTGAGTAATTTTGTTCATAGTTTTAAAGGATAAAAGACATTTAGACTTCTGTGCATGCCATTATCAGTCTTATGTTAGATTTGATCAAATAATAGATGAAATATCAAAATATCAAACATTTGCATGGACATAAGGCTTTGACATTCACAACAAAAGATATAGCAAGCATTATAGTCCTCCCTTTAAACGTTGAAAAGCCAATTAAATGCGTTATCAATACACTATAGTGCATTTTATAATTTGCATTGAGCCTTGTTTTTCACTGTTGTTCACAACCCTATCAAAACAGACCTACGACCCATTTACACCATGACCCACCAGTTGAGAACCACTGCTAAAAAGCATTAATGTGAAAGAGAGGAATTTAGTTTACTCCTCTTAAAGTCAAATGAAGGACAAATAAACAAAGTGTACTTATGCAGTTCATTAAAACAAGGATGTTTCATTAAAACAGGGACTAACCACATGCCTTTGCCATCCACCAGTAAACAAGAAGAAAAATCTCAAATCAGATCAGCTCAGTCTCTTTAGAGGGCATGAAAACCATCATTCCAGACTTCTGCACACAAAACAAGATACTCTGGAATAACATAAACAACTGAACGTAAACCATTGCAGACATACAGATGACAAAGGTTGAATCTTTCCTTTGGCTAAACTGGTCCTTTTTTATCATAGTATACTTCAACCACTCATTAACAACAAGTTTCTGGCAACCATAAACAATGGGCATCTACAGTATGTCTTTCCTGAAGGACTGTCTGTCTGTGTGTGTGTGTGTGTGTGTGCGCATCATGTCTGATGTTTGGTTTTTCTAAGGTTCAGGGCTTTCTTGGCCTTGCTTCCTTGCCCAGTTTTGTATGTGGTTTCCATTGCAATCCATTAGTATTTCCAATCATCTCAATGGCAGTTGCTTGGGTGGCGTATACAGCCCTGGAAGCAGCCTCACAACTGGCAAGGAGATGAATGGGAATATTAACAGACAGCTTTCTCGAGGTGTCATACACCTCCTTGATTAAAACTCCCTGCAACAGTAAAGAAAAACTAATAATATCTTAATATCTTAAGCAATGTTGCTTCTTAGGTAAATTTATCACTGGGGAAAAAAGTTTTTAATTTTTACATAAAAATACTATAAAAATGCTACTGTGAAAGTTAATCGGTTAACTGTAAGTTAAGTGACGTCATGGCTGTCGCCGGCCAACGAGTTGGTGTTTTTTCAATGTATGCTTCAGACACGGGTCACGACGAGGCGTTCCCCATAGCGACCCCTAGAGGACGCAGTTCGAAGTTCCCATGAAAGGGAACTAATAATATCTTAATATCTTAAGCAATGTTGCTTCTTAGGTAAATTTATCACTGGGGAAAAAAGTTTTTAATTTTTACATAAAAATACTATAAAAATGCTACTGTGAAAGTTAATCGGTTAACTGTAAGTTACCTTTTGCAAGTAAAAAAAAAAAAAGTGTATATTAGTGTTTGTGGTACAATTTTGGTTATTTAGTTATTGTTCATTGCTTTATTTTAGTGTCATGTGTGCTACCTTGATGCGGTTCTGTATTTGTGTTTAGGACCGTGTGCAGTTTTTATACCATTTAACAGGATATTTTTGACATGATTTTTGATTTTCTGGAAAATGAGACAAAACACTTATAAAAACACTCATACGGTACATATGTGACCCTGGACCACAAAACCAGTCTTAAGTCGCTTGGGTTTATTTTTAGCAATAGCCAAAAAAAAATTGTATGGGTCAAAATTATAGATTTTTTAATTTTTCTTTTATGCCAAAAATCATTAGGACATTAGGTAAAGATACCTCAGACTGGGCCGAAGGTTTACTTTCCATCAAGACAATGACCCTAAGCACACAGCTAAAATAATGAAGGAGTGGCTTCACAACAACTCTGTGACTGTTCTTGAATGGCCCAGCCAGAGCCCTGACTTAAACCCAATTGAGCATCTCTGGAGAGACCTAAAAATGGCTGTCCACCAACGTTTACCATCCAACCTGACAGAACTGGAGAGGATCTGCAAGGAGGAATGGCAGAGGATCCCCAAATCCAGGTGTGAAAAACTTGTTGCATCTTTCCCAAAAAGACTCATAGCTGTATTAGATCAAAAGGGTGCTTCTACTAAATACTGAGCAAAGGGTCTGAATACTTAGGACCATGTGATATTTCAGTTTTTCTTTTTTAATAAATCTGCAAAAATGTCAACAATGCTGTGTTTTTATGTCAATATGGGGTGCTGTGTGTACATTAATGAGGAAAAAAAATATACTTAAATGATTTTAGCAAATGGCTGCAATATAACAAAGAGTGAAAAATTTAAGGGGGTCTGAATACTTTCCGTACCCACTGTATGTGTGCACTGCACACATATATGTGAAATATTGCAATATAGTATCTATCTGAGCATGGCCCAAGAGGAGATTAATACCATTTGACGTCGGATTAATTTAGCTGCATATTTTCTGGAAAAGCACATTATAGGAAGCCTGCAGAGAGAGATGATGAAGACGACATCTGACCAAAGGCTGTAAATGAGCTTCTAATATTCAGATAATTGATTCTAATACCTTTATGGTGAACAGCATTTTTTTTTCTTCATAGATTAATTAAAGCTACAAGTCTTTTCCATGTTAAAAATGCAGATTCAGAAAATGTAAACACTGTTAGATGGATAGCAACGACTAAGTAAAACTCCCTAGTGTGCATTTCCTCAACTCCCTTCACAACCCACCTCTATATTCCACCCCCAACCCTACATTTACTCTTCCATTGATGAATTTCACTGTGCCTAATGGAGCAGGTTTTCCATCCTCATTAACCTCTCAGTGTTGGCATACCTCAGGGCTATGTTCAGGGCCCTATTTCGTTTACTCAATACACCCACTCAATGGTACATCTCCATATCTTTCTCTCCTCCATGCACCTACCAATATGACCTTTACTTACCACAGGCTAACCACAGATGGTCCTAACTACAGGCTGTCAATTAGACATTGCTCCCTCCTCTGAGCTTCAGTATGCTGAATTAACGGTTTCTAGCCTTTTTTCCACACATTCTGAGCCTGATGGCGGAGTGTTCAACTTTTTTTTTTTTCAAACTCATCAACCCACATTGTTTGAATTGTGTTTTACTCCAATGTACATTGTCATTTACTTAAATTCATAATTAACAAAATGTTAAACCAACCAGCATCGGCAAACAAAAAAAGCTAGATCTCAGAAATAACGTTTGACTTTCAACCAACTTCGCCAAAAAGTGTCAAGGTATATGTATGCAAATGGGCTTTTGCTATTTTTCTCTAAAATAATATGCCACTTTCTTTGATATCTAATGCCATGAGTTGCATTTAAAATGTATGAATGTTAAGTGTGCACATACATTTTGGAGTCACTGTAGTCCATAGATCGTTAGTTAAATAATAGTAAATATTTTTTCAAAGCACATAAAATATCTGAATGTGCTCTCCAGCTTGAAAATGAATGCAACGTTAATGTGCTTTGATTCGTAGCATATCAACAAGCTTTATATGCATTAAAACATAAGCTACATTTATGCTTTCAGAAACTTAACAAGATCAGCAGAATTAGAGGCTATTGCATGTCTAGCCGTGTATTCAAGATAATCCCAAACGTTTTTCCTATAGTCTTTGAGTTGGTATGCCTGGGAGAAAATCTGTAAAACTGTTCATCTGCAGACTGCAATGCTTGGGATTTAGAGCTCCAAGCTGGCTTTCTGTAACCAGTTTCCTGCAATCCATGCCAGGAATGTGAGGAGCAAAAGCTCTGGAAACTGCCGCTCCGAGCAGATGGAAGTGACAGCATTACACTGTGCATTTCTTCAAAGGTAAAGCAACTGGATTTGGGGACAGATGGTGGGAGGCTAAACCAAATTTCAAGTCTCCAAAATAAATAATTAAGTCATTAGTGAATACAAAATTATTTGTGAATTTTCCTCTTTAGTTTTTTGGTAAATGTCAAAATTTCTTTCCACATCATGACGTATTAGAATGACAAATTAAAATTAAATTTTGTGATTTCTAATGGTGTATCCAGAAGTTTTTGACTGGGATGGCCAAAAAGGCGCACCCTACCAGTATTTGTATCTGTAACAATCACAAAATTATTTGTATATGTATCTGTATTCGGATAAAACAGAATGTAGGCGGAGCTTGAACCAGAACTTCGTACAGTTATATTTGATAAGACCGTTACGTTTATGGTTTTACAGCCTATCTTCTTTCGTAGTTATCACTGAACAAATATGCCGTGTTTAACTAAAATAATTATTTATTAATGATTATAACATTTATTTAAATATCTTCTAACAGTTGGAGCCGATTTCCTTGTATAGGCAGTGCTTCGAGATGTAGTGCAGTTGTGCTTCGAACAACGTGAGTTCGAGTCCCAGCTTGGGGACCTTTCATGATCCGATAAATAAATTTAAATATCTAAATTAAAACAGTAAGGGTTCCTATGCAGTTTAGAAATATGGAAATTGATTTAAGTAATTTCCAGGAATTGCATGGAAAAAGGCAACTGCAACACTGCTATTTTATTTGCGCTTATTTCATTCATAAACTCATTTAACTACTTCACACACTTGTTATGCGTTGTAATTTTAGAGGTTTATGTAAAACAGCATGATTTCCTTTTGCTCACCGGTTCCTGCGCAGTTTAAAAAAAGTATTTCACTTAAGTCATTTGCAGGTCTGGAAAACCTATGGGGAAAATAAAGAGAACAGAGTATGGAAAAATATTTGTGTTTCGACTATTTGCCCTATTCAGTGTTCTAAAATATAAAATTAATAATTTCTAAAAATGTATCATACAAGTAGGAAGATTTATGAATCTTATGGATTAAATGACACGCATTTAGTGATAATTTGAACACAACTGAATTAATTCAAGGCGTACATTTTCATTATGCAGAACTCTTTAAACGAGTCTTTTTTGAACTTCACTAAACAAATGTGCATGTGCCACGCAAACCAGCAAAAGATAAGGAAGCAAACATGTAGGCCTAGTAGAAAATGTATCTGTATTTAAGTTTATTATTAGCCTACACTTGACAGAGAGCTGGCTTGATTTTTGAGAGACCGAGACGGCAACGCGGCTGTTTGATTGGCGATCTCGCTGTGCTTATTCATTCGTGCATCATATCGTAGCCTATAAGGTTTAAATCATTCATTACCTTTTATATATACTGGGATATACTGAATAGTAGAACGTGTATGATGGATTATTTTAGGTAATATTAGGCCTACTCTTGCCAAGCTCTGATTTCTGAGAGATGCACGGAGTGGCAACAGCAGTGCGGTGTTTGATTTGTGCTCTTTTCATTCATAAAGTTCACATTCATTCACTCATTATTGCGTGAATTTAGAGGTTTGTGTAAAATTCCAGCTGTATGTCATTGGATATCATCAGCATATCAGAAGCAAGGAAACAAAAAGCCAGGGTGCGAACTACGGGGGGAGCTAGGGGGAGCTCGGCTCCCCTTAATAAGACATGGGGTCCCCTGAAAACGTGATTTGTGAAATTTTGGGGGGTCTCAAAAAATATTGACAATGTGTTATTTTGACGTGCAATTTCAGTTTTGTGTAATGTGATCATCGTGGATTATTATGTGTAAAATTGCAAAATTATCATTCATTCATGCATGACGGCGATTTAAACCTAATTCACTTCAATTAAGATAACTATACATGCTATTCTTGTAATGATCATCAAGGTGTGGGGGCACTGCGGTGCAAATTCCACTCGTGTTCAGTACATGTTAACTCAAAGATTCGTAGAAAAAATATAAATGTTGGACTCTGGTCGATTCTGTGTTAAGGTAAGGCATGTTATTCGCAATTATGTGTTGTGGCTGGGGTGTTATAGGTCTGCGTGACTCTAGATGTCTTAGGTCTAATTGAACTTAAGAATAATGGTATTAATTATAGTGCTTGCATAAAGCAAGTAGTGCATACACTTGTAGCTGTTATGGCTGGGTTGTTATAGGTCTGCGTGACTCTAGATGTCTTAGGTCTAATTGAACTTAAGAATAATGGTATTAATTATAGTGCTTGCATAAAGCAAGTAGTGCATACACTTGTAGCTGTTATGTATCTTTGTAATTCATTGTAAGCTCCCTTTTGAGGCACGCGCAAGCGCACAAACCCGCCCCCCTTATAAAACAAAAACAAGTGGGCTCCCCCAAAGTCCACGGTATAGTTCGAACACTGCAAAAAGCTATTGGTTGAGTAGATTGCATGTCTGGGAGCCACGCACACCGATTTCTGTTGTCGCTTTCTACCACTAATGACAGCTGCAGTGACCACTCAGTAAAATCAACAATTTTCAATGCCCGATCTTCACTCATTATAACACATACACTCTTAAAAATAAAGGTGCTTCAAAAGGTTCTTCAAGCGATGCCATCGAAGAACCATTTTTGGTTCCACAAAGAACCATTCAGTCAAAGGTTCTTTAAAGAACCATCTCTTTCTTACCTTTTTATAATCTGAAGAACCTTCTTTCGCCCCAAAGAACCTTTTGTGAAACAGAAAGGTTCTTCAGATGTTAAAGGTTCTTAATGGAACCATTTAGACAAAAAGGTTCTTCTATGGCATCGTGAAGCACCTTTATTTTTAAGAGTGTAACAAAATGAAAACCCCATATTTAACCCTAATTCTGTCATTATTTACTCACCCATGTTGTTCAAAACCTTGTGGAACACAAAACAAGATATTTTGAAAGATGTCGTTTTGTCAAGCATTCTAAAAAAGACAGTGGGATTTAACATTGTTTTGGTCTCCTCTGACTTTCAGTGTATATACTCTACACACTGCTTCCTGCTCTGATTTAAACGCTGGAGATTAGATATGGTTTTACTGATGGTCCCACCTCTGACTAAATCACAGGTTAAAATGTTGGGGTGGCCAATCGAGTTTTAGGCACTTACCTGAACATCTCTTTGGTGATTTTCCTCATTCTTATTATTAAATACATTTGGCATTTGCTGTAAGGTATAACATTTAAGGTTGTGTGAGTAGCATGTTCTCAGACTCAGAATCAAATGATGCAGAAATTATAGAGGCGTCCATTTGTATCCTATTTTAATGAAGTGACTAAACACCGCCTCAGGCTTGGATCTGAAGCGAACAGTAATGAATCAATTACATGGAAGAAGAGAGAAGAGAGAGAAAAAAAACACTTTACATGGTGCTACGAGACCTAGTGCCTATTTATGCCTAAATGCACTTCAGGTCCTACTTGCACAAAGTAGATGAGGAGTCCATAAACAGTGTTTTCTATGGAAATACTTTCTTGCTACATGATGCATATTGTTATTCCAAATAGTTAAATTTAACACCAACAAAAATGTAAATCCAATCAAAAAACACCACATAAAAAAAACACCTTTGGGCTTTTGCAAACTTTGTGAGTGCATTGCATGTTGTAACACTGATAAATATAATTTATCACTATTTTTATCAAATCTGTCCAAACTGATGCCTATTCACTGTTTGTGAACATAATTTGAAACCATCAACTGCAAATTCCAAAAAGCATTTGATATCTTACATCCATATTATTACAGATGTCATCCAGATGTTTTCCTTCCCATTGATCAAAAAGTAATAGTGACTACCTACTTTTTAACTATTTACTGTTTAACTTTGTCTGATGTTCACCCTCAAATGCCTTATGGAAAGTCTTGTAAAGTAGAACTAATCTGAATAGTCAATTTAAAGTTCCACATCTTTCCATCATTCTTCAGTTTGTCTTTTACCAACTTTCCTCATATAAACAAACCTATCCGTTTAACACTACATTAAACAGCATTTTAACACGAGTGAAAGCGTTTTCAATAGAAACACAGCAATAGCAAAAAAACAAACAAAAAAAAAACTAGATAATACTGAGGATATTTTGAAAGGGAAAAATTCTGGCCACTTAAAAAATTGAAATGTTACAGGAACATTTTTATCCCTGGATCATTAGAGAACGCTCAGGGAGTTTTCCACTGAAACAAAACACAGATGGCTTTAGAAATTGATGTGCTTACAAACAAATGGGCCATGAACGTTGTGGTTTTCAAAAAAACTGTGTATATATCTGTAATGCTGAGAAGGATGATGTATAAAAACATACAACAACCCGTAAAACCAATCTCACGTGTGATATGTCCACAAGCGTTTAGCCATTTTATCCTTCCTGTGTAAGACTGTAAATAGCATACATTTCCATGCTGGTGTTGACTGGTTTACACAGGTTAGTGCTAGTTTGGTGCTGGTCTAGCTGGCAGACAAATTAATAGGAAAAGCTTCCAAAATACAACATAAACCAGCAATTATGGTGCCTCTTTGATCCTAAATTCCACTGATTTTATCCTTTGTCAAAAGTGAGAAACAAATCAGGATTTGTAAAGCCAGAAACTGAAATGAAAATAAATTCGTATACGTACAACAAATGAAGGGAATGTGTACAAACCTTTTGCAGCACATAAACCAGAATTTAATTCATTTAAAGGGGTCATATGATGCGATTTCAATTTTTCCTTTCTTTTTGGAGTGTTACAAGCTCTTGGTGCATAAAGAAGATCTGTAAAGTTGCAAAGACTAAAGTCTCAAATCCAAAGAGATATTCTTTATAAAAGTTCAGAGTCAGCCACGCCTGCCTAAAATGGCTCGTTCTAACACGCCCCCACATATCTACATCACTATGTGGGAAGATTTGCATAAAGCGGCCCAGATGTTCACGCAAAGAAAGAAGGCGTAACTTTTATTCTCACTGTAGTATTGTTGACGCTGCAGCCATGTCGTGAAGACGCTGTGTGCTTCGTTGTGAAAGCGAAACTACTTTGTTTGGTCTTCCAAAAGAGGACGATATCCGCTTCGTCATGCCTAGAGCTGATCTGTGCTGGTCGCTGAGGGAATACATCAACTTTCACCGTGGACGAAGCGGAAGTCCGTCACATGTGGTTGCCGCTCATTCGTCGGATCCGCCGGGCGCGCAGTTCTCGACCTCACGCTAAGCCGGGGCTTCCCCTCACGCTAGTCCGGCCTCAGCACACGCTAAGCCGGGGCTTCCCCTCACGCTAGGCACTGCCGGCTGTTCTGGCTCACGTAAGTACGTTTTCATTTAAAGGATTTGCCACTGATGATTCAAACGCAAGTTTTGAGCAGTAGAGTAGCACTTGTTGTTTGTCATTTCTCTGATCACAAATGCAGACAAAGTTTATCTTTACGCGGCGCGATGCAACGCAACACGTAAAAAGACAGTATAAGTCATTATAATCAGTAATTATGTCCCCACTGGATGCAACAAATGCCTCGTTTGTAATGGGTTTTAATGGTTTTGTCTCGTCGCTCCGGCCGGGACACGGCCTCAACAGTATGTGAGGGGCGTAACATTTCCGTCACACGTTTGAGGTATTCAGCCAATCACAACGCACTGGATAGCTGGCCAATCACAGCACACCTCGCTTTTTCAGACCAATGAGCTTTGTAAAAATTTACACGTTTCAAAAAGGCGGGGCATAGAGGAGAAACAATAATGTACAGTATGTGGAAAATAATGTGTTTTTTTTCTTTAAACCGCATAAACACATTTCATTACACCAAATACACAAAAAAAAGTTCTTTTTAGCAGCATCATATGACCCCTTTAACATTGTTTATGAAAATGTAAAGATAAATAGGCAATCAAAGTATGCATTAACACAATTATATGTGCAAATTTGCAGTATTTTAAATACTTTGTGAAAATTACATCATGAAAATAATTCATTTATATTAATGACTTCCTGAAAATAATAATATAACATTTTCCAAGAGCATATTTTGCCCATTGATGATGATTGTTGCACTTCTTCTGAACCATAAATAGATATTTGTAGGCATTTTGTAGGTTGATGTGCTCGTATACATTGTGCTTGAATTTTAAGATGAACTTCAATAAAGCAGGATGCATTTAGAATGCTTCTCTACTCTTATCTACCCCAACTGACACTCTCAAGCATTCATTTTCACAGAGGTCCAAATTAAACTTATGATGATGAGAACAAAATGGAATTGAGAATGTGACGTTGCATTTATAATGCTAACCATAAAAAAGACATGAGCTCAATACATACAACCGACACTAAAATTTAACTACCCCCAATCTAATATTAATGGAAAATATACATGCATACATAAACTTATTAATGCTAGCCTTCCCTATCAATGTGTCAAAGCACCTTGTGTTCTTACTTTCAGTGAATACATATTTGATAAGGTTGCCGGTTTGAATAAACTCAATTAGAATGAGCTGCTAGCCACTAATGATCACAGGGACATGCAGTGGATTCACTGCGGCGCCCGGTTCGATTGGTGCATTACTGCGAGCGGAAAGAGAACATAAAGTTCACTCACTGCTAATCAAGTGTCTTGATGCATTGGGTTGAAGCGCCATGATAATTAGCATAATTTGTCACAGTGCCGTTAGATTGCTCTACATGGGTAGTAAGCTGTGTGGAACAGCACTATGAGTACTTGTTCATTCTGAGTTCAAATCTGCCCTATTTTCATTTGTGTTTATTGTGTTTTTACAATTGTGGTTGTGGGCAGTTGAAGAGAAACAGGTGCTGAAAGAGTTTTTTAAAAAGCAAAAATGAATCCCAGGTGATTTGAAAAGCATATACTGTCAAGTGATGCTTTGCAAGCTAAAAACCAAATATTATTGTACTGATAACGTCATTTTTTTTAACTGATTCAAATAATACCCTGACTGCATTTCCCCTTCTCTCTCTGACTGGTTTACATGCTATATGCCTCAAACAAAACGGAATATCTTTCAATAATCTAAAGCCACCCTAGTAAAAAAGTTATATATTTCAAATATATTTATTTCATATTAAATATAGTTCAAACATGTTAACATATTTACTGACATATCGCTTGAGACTTACTGATATAAAAGTTATAATTAAACTGTATTTGGCATTCTACTTGTACACAATGCACATGTCTTAATATTAAGCCTAAAATGTATTTTAATGTCACTATTTATGAGGATTGTATGATCTTTGAATAATATCAGTCTTTAAATGCAAGATATTTGAAGTATACTTACAATAGTTACACTTTAGCACAATCAAATATACTTCAGTTCATCTTTAGTTTGACTTCAGCACTACTTCTGCACAAAATTAGTTGTTCCAATTTTAGACCTAAAGTATAAAAGTTTGCAATACAAAAAGTACAATAGGGTATTTTTATTAAGTACATAATCATGTAAATGTATTTATAGCACACTTAGCATGACATAAATGTATTTCAAATGCATTTTAGTACATGTATTTTTCACCAGGGCACAAACCTGGCAAAATTAAAATGAGATTAGTTATTTCTGAATCCTTTGTGATGTAAATCAAATGATTTACAAAACTGTGGACTACGACTCCCAAAAGTTGTGTTGCAGTTGAGTTTTCTATTTTCACATGTTCTTTCTAGTTTTGCGTGCCACGTGCATCAGATGGTCAGTAAACGGTCTGTGAATACTATGTGGCTGTGCCATCTGAGGCCAAGACTGAAACTCAGTGCAGACTGTGCAATTTTATTCTGTTGCTTGTCAGATTGTATGAAGTGACCCCAGTGAGTTTTTGGGTAAAAGCCATAACAGATTGGGACATAAACTGTCATTTAAGCCAGACTGGACTATACACATTTTGCTAAGAGTTTGGCCATGATTTGTCATCACTGACTGTGCTTTTTAAGCCACCAATCTTTATCCATACTAAAATACTGATTTGCATGCAAAATTGAAACTGCAATAATTAAAAAAATCCAATTTTAATGTAAAATATAACATGAAAGATAAAAATGTAATGTAAAATAACCATAAAAAATAAAAATCTAAAGGTTTGTCAGTGGTGACCTAAGTGATTGTGGATTAAAATTAGCTATTGCTAAATCTGGTACAATGCATTAAATGTAAAAATTTGTGTTACTTTAATGGATGTGTTTGGCACAACACAATCTGTAGTGAGCTCTGCCAGTCTCTCTCTGTCATTGTTTCTGTCCTGCTCATAACACTGCGTTCTCTCTCTGTCTTGTCCTGCTCTTTGCCGCCGCTCCCTCTGCAAGTGTCCCAAGCATCGGGTCTGAATGAATAGAGTGTTGTCCTTCCTTCAATCTGTCAGTCATGCAAACACACTCACATATACAGATACACAAAGAACACTAGCCCTAAGAGGATACTTTTTTAAAATTCTGAAATATCAGCTCTGAGGTCAAAGTCTGTATAATTCAAGAGGAGAGACTGCCTGCCTGGAACCAAAATAAAAAAACGACTACACACACACACAGTATATCAAATGGGAGTTAGTTATGTTATCCCCCACAACATCACAAAAATGTGCTACTGTAGCTTTAAATTTGCCTAGGCACTAGATTTAGTAATCTGCAAGGTTGAGACATACATTACAATGGTTAATCAGAAAAAAATTAGGTTCCACCAGCACTCAACCGGCACCGCTGAGGCTTCCTGTGCAGTGAGTTGATCAGTTTTAAATTTTTTGTCGGTTCACTCCTAGGGCGAGTGTCAGTAAAATGAAGCATGGCACATGGTATCGTGTTTTGGGGTAAATGATCCATGTAATAGCTGAGAGGGATAAAAGAGTCTGTTCTGAAACCCAGGTTTAGGGCTGCTTTATACACCCTCAGGTGTCCATATGTATAAGAGTACTTAATGCACACAGATATGCAATATCTGACACAACTAAATGATCTCTAGAAACGATAGTCACATATTTTAGTTTAAAGATGAATTATTCAATGAGCTATTTCTAACACATTTTTTCAGCAGCAGCAGAATTGAGACTGATTCACTGGTCTGACAGTGAAGAGCTTGTAGTGAACTAATTTGTTTTTAATACCTATATTTATTTTATATCCACATGTCACCTGTTAAAGGTTGGTCTCAACAACCTGGAGCTCAACACGCTCAAAACTGTGGAGATGACCGTGGACTTCAGGAGAAACCCCTCTGCACTCCCCCCACTCACCATCATGGACAGCACTGTGACTGCAGTGGAGTCATTCAGGTTCCTGGGCACCACAATCTCGCAGGACCTGAAGTGGGACACTCACATTGACTCCATTGTGAAAAAGGCCCAGCAGAGGTTGTACTTCCTTCGCCAGCTGAGGAAGTTCAACCTGCCACAGGAGCTGCTGAAACAGTTCTACTCCGCCATTATTGAATCTGTCCTCTGCACTTCAATAACTGTCTGGTTCAGCTCAGCTACCAAATCTGAAAGTAAGCAATGATTTTGGCTTTCTGAGCATCTTCCTCTGGGGATGATGAGGCCTAAGGAATTGGGAATGACATGTTGCTAAAAATACCAACCCACCCACAAACAGTTTGATCTGAATGGCCTTTGAAGACAAGCTACACAGGAGACAAAGTTTGAGACAGTAAAAACTCGAAGATGATCCATGGGTTCTAAGGTGATGAAATTACAAATGCAAAAAGCAACCAATAAATATTCTTATTGAATAAATAAATTAAATTCAACTGGTGTGCGGCACTTTCCACAAATTGCATTCAGAACCAGTTAGTTTCAGAATTATGTTAGATAAAGTTATATATACATATATTAGATCAAATATATATATAGGTGCATTTAAAAAAATTTGAATATCGTGAAAAAGTTCTTTTTTTGTAACTTTCAAAAAGTGAAACTTTCATATGTTCTAGATTCATTACATGTAAAGTAAAAGATTTCAAACGTTTTTTTATTTTGATGATTAGAGCTTACAGTCATGAAAGTCAAAAATTCAGTATCTCAAAATATTAGAATATTTACATTTGAGTTTCATTAAATGACCATCCCTACAGTATAAATGCCGGGTATCTCTTGTTCTTTGAAACCACAATAATGGGGAAGACTGCTGACTTGGCAATGGTCCAGAAGGCAATCTTTGACACCCTCCACAAAGAGGGTAAGTCACAGAAGGTCATTACTAAAAGGGATGGCTGGTCACAGAGTGCTGTATCAAAGCATATTAAATGCAAAGTTGACTGGAAGGAATAAATTGGGTTGGAAAAGGTGCACAAGCAACAGAGATGACCACAAGCTTGAGAATACTGTCAAGCAAAGCTGATTCAAACACTTGGGAGAGCTTCACAAGGAGTGGACTGAAGCTGGAGTCAGTGCATAAAGAGTCACCACGCTCAGACGTCTTCAGGAAAAGGGCTACCAAGCAAATTCTGAAACAGAAACAACGTCAGAAGCATCTTACCTGGGCTAAGGAGAAAAAGAACTGGACTGTTGCTCAGTGGTCCAAAGTCCTCTTTTCAGATAAAAGTAAATTTTGCATTTCATTTTGAAATCAAGGTCTGGAGTCTGGAGGAAGACTGGAGAGGCACAGAATCCAAGCTACTTGAAGTCCAGTGTGAAGTTTCTGAAGTCCGTGATGATTTGGAGTGCCGTGACGTCTGCTGGTGTTGGTCCATTGTGTTTTATCAAGTCCAAAGTCGATGCAGCCGTCTACCAGGAGATTTTGGAGCACTTTATACTTCCATCTGCTGACAAGCTTTATGGAGATGCTGATTTCCTTTTCCAGCAGGACTTTAGCACCTGCCCACAGTGCCAAAACCACTTCCAAGTGGTTTGCTGACCATGATATTACTGTGCTTGACTGGCCAGCCAACATGCCTGACCTGAACCCCATATGGAATCTATCGGATAGTTTCAAGAGAAAGATGAGAAACAGTCAATCCAACAATACAGATGAGCTGAAGGCTCAATAGTATAATAATAATAATAATAATAATAATAATAATAATAATAAACAATAACAATAATAAACAAATCAGTCTTTTAAAATGTATTTAGACCCAAAATTTTGTAAGAGAGTTGAAAATAAAAAAAACTGTTTCTTAAAGCACATTATGAACAAATTTTTGGATCCTTTTGAAAAGTTTTGAATCCTACTCGTGGAAAGTACTGTGCATATCTTTTTTTTACAATGACTTTTAAAAAGGTCCATCTGATCGCTAATTGAAAATCCACTTTATAAAGTAGTTTTTACTCACGGCTGACTGATTATGGCCTATCAGTTGCCCTCAATCACAGAGTTCAAAATGACCCACAGGACTAAGGCTGGTGAAAAGAGATAAAACAAAAGCCCAAATCCCTCTCTATCCCCTGAAAGCTCCAGCTGTTGAGCTGTCCTCGCTATGTGGGGTAGACCTTATTCGAACTGCCAATTAACCAGCAGTGCTCGGAAATTTGTGCACGCAGAGACCTGAAACTCTCAACACTTTTGACAGAATGTATCAGAAGCCTTATGTGAGAAATGCTGGAACACAAAAACAGCTCCTCCACTTGTCTCTCACTTTTAGTCTATATTTGATGGCTGATGTTGGAACATGACTTTGCCATCAGTTTCTCTTGACTGCAGTCAGCCTGCAAAAGCATCTTTGAAAGTTTTCTGTGACAATGTAGGTGCCAAATTTTAAGGGCTGAGACACAAGTTTGCATCTTAAGTGACGTTTTGCAAGAGTAAAAAGTTTTCTAATGGCGAATGTATGTGGATAGCTTAAAACAATCCAGAAATAAGTGATCCGACAGAGGAAAGTTTGAAAAGAACCACTTAAATTGACTAAACACTCCAGTGATATAATTTCAGCGCTTCTTTTGGTGGCAAGAAAACTGTAATTGAAACGCGCGAACATTGCAGTTCCCACTGGAGAATTTCCTTAGAGCAAAGTCACATTTAACAATAGTCTTTTATCAACACTGTGCTTCAGAATCAGCAAATACAACTGCTAATAGGATTTCAAGGGACGATGTCTCATGGAACCACTAGCTCTGAAACCCACTAAATGAAACCAGCAGCAGAATTTAGATTCAGAATCAGACAAGACCTACTTTGGCGTTGTCAAATTCTCAGTTTGTTATTTAATGAGGGGTCTTGTCTGAGGCGATCTAACAAAGCTCCAGCTCGGTTAAATATTTAGGTTCAGCCTATTTAAATGCCACCACTGATGCTACTCCTCTAGCATTTGGACTTTAGAGAGACGAGGCTGAAAGTTTTGACGTTAACAGACAACTATGATCTGACACTAGTTGAGGTCCAAAGAAGAAGAATAGAAACTCGAGAGATAACTGAATGCTTTAAACCTGTATTCAGCACATCCTGCAGCTCTGATTCACATTTTAATAGGAGAGAGGCTAGAAAGAGAGTTAAGGGGAACTTTATCTTATGAGTTTTTTTTCTCCCTCTTTCATTATTACTATATTTTGTCCTCATGAAAACAGCCACTGGGAACTAATTGTTGGAAATAAGGTTACATATGCACAAGTGGGCAGAGAATATGCCCTCCAAACACAGAATCAAAGCTTCGGCACAAATTGAGCAGACGCGGATGTTCAGCTGAGGGCACATATAGTATACTTTGCTTAAGACTGGTGAAGAAATTAAAGTCTGAGAAAAAAACTGAGAGAATCCAGAATGTCCCTGAATAGGGGGCAGGTCACTTAATAAAAAAGGGCTGAAAAGTGCAAAAGAATTAGAGGACACAAAGTTCAGAAAGGCTCAGTGCAATGCGACATTTTCCTGGTAATCTAGCCATTGATTTTTTTTTTTTTTAAGTCCCTGTAATTTGGAGGTTTTTATACTGTTCAAGACCTGATGGACTTTATATAATATAAAATAATGATTGTTGATAGTAATAGTACACATTCATGATGAACAAACAAGTTCATCAGTGCAAACTAGTGCTTGTGCATGTCTATGTTCAAGTAGTTTTTTTTTTTGGTTTTGTTTTTTGTTTTACTGAAGAACCTTTAACAACCACAGAATCTTTTTTTATTTTTTTTTATGTCTTTAGATTATTAAAAACATTAGATTTTTTTTAAAGTGACGGTTAGCTAAAAGGTTCTTTAGGGAACCAAAAATGGTTCTTCTATGGCATTGCTGTGGAAAAAAAAAAACATTTGGAAGCTTTATTTTTAAGAGGGAAGAGGGACACTAACTAATGAAGTACATGTAATGAGCTTTTTAATCAAGAGGAGAAATGAACTCACCCCCTGAAAGGTCTGTTCTGACTGTGTTCAAGTTGTATATGTATATGTTGGAAATCAAGATCATTCTCACTGGCTTAATTGATTAACAGTGGAGACATGTTTCTCAAACCAACATATTGTCTACTTGCACAGTAGAATCAGCTCAGTGCAGTCAAACAATGTTGTGTATCTGCAGGTTTAGAGGTGTGCATTGCAAAAAAGCATTACGTAATATATTAAAACTTTAAAAAAGAGTGTATTTTGTCTTATTGAACAGATTTTTCCACTTGTATTAGGTGGAAAAGTGAGAAGGAAAAATGCAAGTAAAGTAAATGTAAGTGATTGTATCTTGCTTTGGGGATTTTTAAATAATCTGTGTGTCTAAAGTGTCTATATCTAAGGTGTTCCTGTGGCTCAGTGGTAGAGCATCGTGTTAGCAGCGCAAAATATCGTGGGTTCGATTCCCAGGGAACACACATACTGGTAAAATATGTATAGCCTGAATGCACTGTAAGTCGCTTTGGATAAATGTGTCTGCATAAATTAAATTATTAATTATTATTAATCTTTAAAAAAAAAAAAGTCATATTTGACAGCGTCTATAAAATGTGGAAGAGCAGGTTTGTATTCATTATAGTTTAAAAATGCTTTCAATAAATAAAATCATCATATGTATCCCCAAATATTAGTTGAGCAACAACAATAAAAATGAATTAAATAATGAATTATTGAAAGCTATAATTTAAAAAGTAGGCTATTACTTTCCTTAACAGGAAGTTCCAAGAACTACAATGTACTCTACACAGAAAGGCTGTCTGCCCTTGAAATACATGTTATGTGACTGCACACTTAATTATACATATTACTCCACAGAAAACAATATCTGGATGAATTATAAACAAGCCGTTGCTGCTAACAGCCTGACAAAGTTGAGGAAATAGGTCCCCCTTTACCCATATTTTCTGTCAGTTTCACTGTTAGTGTCATTAAAGTTAACATAACTACACTAAATAAAATTTTCATTAATAGAAACAAAAATTAACACTGGAAAAATGTACATGACAATGTTAATGTGTTTGGCCTTGGCGGAAAAGATCTGCTACTCTGCACCTGCGGCAGCGCAAGTAACATATATGAACATGTAACACGTATAAAATAAACCCCATGTATAACATACATGAAATTACCCTGAAGCAGAATTATACAGGTGGAGCTGGGGAAGATGGAGGGTTTCTGAAGCGTGCTGCAACTGCTACAGCAAGCGAATGCTGAGCAGCAATCTTACTGGCTGATGCGAAAAGTAACCAATCAGCTACGCCATGTGATGATAGTGATTATATCAGATTGAGTCTGTGCCATCAAGAGTTTCATCACAGAACTAAAACAAAATTAAATTAAATTAACAATAGGCACTATTTTCTCACAATTCTGGCAATTCTGAGAAAAAGGGTCAGACATGAGATAAACAGGTACAATTACATTTTTTTTTAAATAGCGAAAACAAGCTTTTATAAAAGTTGAATTATAAATTCCAACTTATCATGACCCTGACTCCTCCCTTAGACTTTATTTACCTGCAAAAATATGTTCAATAGAGCCACAAAAGGACCCACGGAAGGGCTAAAATGATAGCCACAGGCACTCTGTGGAGGAGTGGAGGAAGGTAGAGGTTTTGTTTGAGGAGCCTTAATAAATCATCTGATGGACTGCAGTTTGCCATGTCCGAGGAACTGTAAATTGTGACTGTCATTCAGGATAATATTGCTGTGCAAAGGCTACTGGAAGGCCTCTCGGACACGCCTTGGGAGGAAGACAAGGCTGACAAGAAAGATGAAGAGCAAGATGATGTTCACCTATGCAGAACTGAGCAGCACACATTCACACCAATCTCTGCAAAAACCATTTCACTGCCTACACACTGTGTGTCTGGAACAAATAAAGACTTTTTTCTACCACATATATATATTAAATTTATACCGAAATTGATGTAAGAAAGCCAGGATTGTTGCAAATGTATTTTTTATGAGGCGGAATTTGGGGAAGATCTATTTACGTTGCATTTTACACTCTAAGGAGTGCTCTGGGGTCTTGTAGAAGGGATCAGCATGTAGCAGAACTGCTGATCTCTGGTTTAGCATTTCATTACATCGGATACATTTTGGATACATTTTCACAATTCAATCTTCCCATCTTTAACGATTTTCAATAGCCCATTCATACACACGGGTGGCCAAATCTATATGTAGAACATCAATACACACTCCCAATCATGTAAAATCTGTCTTCGCACCTCTGTGAATACAAACAAATATGATGTTGGTCTCAACTCTGACTCCTACCATGAAATCAAAATCTTGCGGCCGCCCCTGGTCACGTATTACATTCAATACTTCATCAAACAAGTCCACCCCCATCTGGCCTCGACGATCAATCTCAACTGGACACCTTGCCCCCTTGTCTTCAAATGAAGAGCGTTTGCAACTTTTTAATGTTTACTTCTCAGTGGTAGAAACAACAGGAACCTCTGTGAGTACAGCTAACACCAGTCATATTCAGACTAGCATCAAGATTATCTGGCCTTCTTAAAGGGGTCATATGACGTTGCTAAAAAAGAACATTTGGTGTAATGAAATGTGTTTATGCGGTTTAAAGTTCAAAAAACACATTATTTTCCACATACTGTACATTATTGTTTCTCATATGCCCCGCCTTTCTGAAACGTGTTGATTTTTACAAAGCTCATCATTCTGAAAAGCGAGGTGTGCTCTGATTGGCCAGCTATCTAGTGCATTGTGATTGGCCGAATTCCTCAAGCGTGTGACGGAAATGTTACGCCCCTTACCATACTGTGATGCCGTGTCACGGCGCGACGAGACAAAACCAATAAAACCCATTATAAACGAGGCATTTGTTGCATCCAGTGGGGACATAATTACTGATTACAATTACTTATACTGTCTTTTTACGTGTTGCATCGTGCCACTTAAACATAAAACCATGTCTGCATTTGTGATCGGAGAAACGACAAACAACAAGCGCTACTCTACACTGCTCAAAACTCACGTTTGAATCGTCAGTGGCAAATTCTTTAAATATGAAAACGTACTTACAGTCTGTGAGTCAGCATTATTTGTCAGCATCATAGACTGTATAGGGTCAGCATGCGCGCCGAAGGGGAAACAGGGGAGCTGAATTCACCGGAACACCGGCATTGTAGGCTACTCTCCCAGGAAACAGTCCTTGTCCTCCGTAAAATACGTTGCACACATCTGAATATTTGGGTTGAACTGTTCTGGAACAGTGTTGTAAATACAACCTAACCACTGATTTCTAGTTGTGTCCTCCTTTGGAAGGCCAAACAAAGTAGTTTCGCTTTCACAACGAAACACAGCGTCTCCACGACATGGTGGCGGCGGCAACAATACTACAGCGACAATCAAAGTTACGCCTTCGTTCTTCGCGTATACATTTGGGCGGTGTTATGCAAATCTTCCCACACAGTGACTTAAACGAGGCGTTGTAGGAGTGCATGGACGAGTCTTAACTTTTATAAAGAATATCTCTTTGGGTTTGAGACTTTGTCTCTTTGCAACTTTAGGGATCTTATCTATTCACGAACAGCTTGTAACACTCCAAAGAGAAAGGAAAACTTGAAATCGCATCATATGACCCCTTTACAAATTCACTAGTTTAGACCTTATAGTGTCTGGAGAGATACATATTTCTAGTGAACAGAAGCATTTTAGAGCAACACTGGCATGCACCCAATGGGAAGACAATTCCAAAATGTAGGAAATTTAATTATAAAGATGTCTCGTTCTGTTTTAAGGCAGCATCACATATCTTTCACAGACAATTCTAGAATGAATTACAACAAGCTCCGTGCATTAATAAATACAAAATGGTGGACAAGGTAAGATAAATTATGATTATTAGCAATAGATAATGTACAGTAAGCTAGTGAATCATTACAATCAAATTGACTTAAATACACAGACTTGGAATATTGAATTGGAATTAATCGATGATTTAATCAAAATAACTGAGATGGCCAATCAAATCAGAGTAGGCGGCGTTTACTGTTCACAGAAGCAAACCTTGCATTCCAGCGTGAAGCATCAGTTTTAACATTGAAAGAGAGCGAGGTAACATGCAAGTAGCAAAACCTTTAATATTTGACAATTGTTTTACGATAGAAATGTTAACTGACCCACGGTAATATCCAGTGATATAAAACTAATTTTTTTTCTCAAATATGTCCATTTTGAATTGAAAATATGGTTTGATTTACATGATTCATATAATGCCTAACTAAATGTGATGAGACAAGGAACGTTTGCCATTTTTCACATATTAGGCATACAAATAAATTTTCAATATTTTAGAATCAGTCCATATTTTAAAATATTATTTCTAAAATGATTACTTGCCAACTAGAATTAGGTCTAGAAAATAATCTTGACAATGACAATTCATAACTATTTATGTTTTGGAGAATTGCTGGCTAATTCTTATGAATTTGTACACTCTCATTCATACAGTTTTCTTTCGCTGCACTGACGGTCACATTTACGACATTCATGCTTTCTAAAAATCGTATGTTTTCATACAAATTCAAATGAAATCGCCACATCTTACAATAGCTTTGTTTTTTCATGACATTGGACTGCTTGTTCTGACCTTCGCCTTTGTAAATGTTGTAAAAGTTTCTATGGCAACAAACATTTCCTAATAACATAAATATAAAAAAAATGCTCAGAGTCAACACACTATGTAGTAAATGAATGAGGCATTTGCTTTAGACTGTGACTTGTTTTACGCTATATTTCAGCTCAGAGGTAATTATATGAGGTGATTCAAATGGAAATGGTATGCCTTATTATTGCCTTACTTAGTTATTAAATAATTTTATGACAATGTTTTGGCCTGGTTCAGTCACCAGCAGATGCACATTTATGGAATTACCCCTCACACATATGTTTCAAGCTTTGATTTCAGTACACCTGCATTTCTGGGCCTTTAACAGCCACTGACATTAATAAAATGGCACTTTTTTATATATATATATTCAAATGGAAATGGTATGCCTTATTATTGCCTTACTTAGTTATTAAATAATTTTATGACAATGTTTTGGCCTGGTTCAGTCACCAGCAGATGCACATTTATGGAATTACCCCTCACACATATGTTTCAAGCTTTGATTTCAGTACACCTGCATTTCTGGGCCTTTAACAGCCACTGACATTAATAAAATGGCACTTTTTTATATATATATAAACATGACACAGAAAGGAAAATGTGGCCATTAGGGGGTCTGAACTGCACAATACTAACCAGGGTATAGAGAGTAAACAGCCTAGATGAGAAACACGGCATGTGGGTGGATGCTTTGAAAGAGAAAAAATTGTGGGTTTTTTTCACCATAATGTCTGCTGTGTTGCCTCCCTTCAGCAACAGCTTCAAACACGCTCAGTTTCACTTGCGTTCACTTTGTAGCTCTCACTCATTCCTTTCTGTGGGCTGTGAGAATAATTTAGCCAATACATTAGCGCCACAGCTAGCCGGCCCTGCGCATAAGGTCCTGTTAAAGCCGTGAGCAATATTAGCGAATATCGATGCAGCCCAGCAGTTAATGACCAATAACCTGCAGGTGGTCTCAGACCACTTTTTTTCTATTCATTTTCGACGTGTATTGAATTTCCTTAAAAGGACCATTTTAATTAACTCGACAAATTAACTTTCCTCTTTAAATCGCATCCAGAGGAGTGTGATATTCCAAAACCGCAGCATATGCTAATAGGAATATGTGAACTGAGAAGTGACATATTTGATTAATGAGAATTTACATAAAACATGGACAAAACTGCACAGAATAAACTGAAAGACACTCGTGTTTTGTTGAGAATGACTTTGTTTGTGGTCTCTAGTGCTTTTACAAACAACATCATTATTCAGGATTGTAAAAACAGTAGCATAAAATAAATCAAAGTAAACAACAGTATTTGATGCCGGAGTACTTTTTTCCCATTTATACGCTTAAAATCTGCTTCCAATTTAAGACCCTCCCACATTTGAATGAATGAATGAATGAAGCTTTACACATCTCCGCTAAATAGCTTAGCAAATGAAAATTCATTCATTCGTTTCATCTCCAATTTCTGAGGCCCCAAACATAAGTAATGCAATACTTCTCACACAGAATGTTTAAAGCAAAAGTTTAAGTAAGGAGTAATTGACTCCGGGCCGTTGAATTATTAGAAAAATGCATCATTACCCACACCTTGGGTGTGCATTATTTTTCTAATAATTCAATGGCCCGGAGTCAATTATTCCGCTTATACTACGGTTACCACACCCCAATACATCGATCAGATTATATATTTAAAGGGATTCGTCTGGTTTTTGTACTTAAATTGTGAGTAGGATTATTTATTCCGCATCTCATCCAACGCCTCTTTTGCTAGTTCCAAAATATCATTTTAAAGCTGGTAATAGAGGCTTGAGCCATTGATAGCATTCTAATGCAGTTATTAATGACGTTATTAGAAAGAGAGCGAGAGAGACAGAGACACACAGAGAAAGAGAATGAAAGAGAAAGTGAGAGAGAGAGAGCGCTTGTGTGAATTAGTCTCCCTCTGTGCGTCCCTCAACAGTGTTCTGCAGCAGCGTCTCTAAACAGCGCTGTTATTACCTCGCTAGTGAGAAATGTCATGTGTAGCCTTTAAGTTGCTACACTATATAGGCTAACTGATAAAATCGTCAGGGCAGCGCTGACAACACCTTTTTGTGCAAACTGCGTGACCGTAGTGTGCGTGTGCGAGCACGTGTGATTGCAGTAATTCCTGTGTGCTGTATAGGTACTGTATGCTAATTTCCGCTCCGTGCATTAATAAATACAAAATGGTGGACAAGGTAAGATAAATTATGATTATTAGCAATAGATAATGTACAGTAAGCTAGTGAATCATTACAATCAAATTGACTTAAATACACAGACTTGGAATATTGAATTGGAATTAATCGATGATTTAATCAAAATAACTGAGATGGCCAATCAAATCAGAGTAGGCGGCGTTTACTGTTCACAGAAGCAAACCTTGCATTCCAGCGTGAAGCATCAGTTTTAACATTGAAAGAGAGCGAGGTAACATGCAAGTAGCAAAACCTTTAATATTTGACAATTGTTTTACGATAGAAATGTTAACTGACCCACGGTAATATCCAGTGATATAAAACTAATTTTTTTTCTCAAATATGTCCATTTTGAATTGAAAATATGGTTTGATTTACATGATTCATATAATGCCTAACTAAATGTGATGAGACAAGGAACGTTTGCCATTTTTCACATATTAGGCATACAAATAAATTTTCAATATTTTAGAATCAGTCCATATTTTAAAATATTATTTCTAAAATGATTACTTGCCAACTAGAATTAGGTCTAGAAAATAATCTTGACAATGACAATTCATAACTATTTATGTTTTGGAGAATTGCTGGCTAATTCTTATGAATTTGTACACTCTCATTCATACAGTTTTCTTTCGCTGCACTGACGGTCACATTTACGACATTCATGCTTTCTAAAAATCGTATGTTTTCATACAAATTCAAATGAAATCGCCACATCTTACAATAGCTTTGTTTTTTCATGACATTGGACTGCTTGTTCTGACCTTCGCCTTTGTAAATGTTGTAAAAGTTTCTATGGCAACAAACATTTCCTAATAACATAAATATAAAAAAAATGCTCAGAGTCAACACACTATGTAGTAAATGAATGAGGCATTTGCTTTAGACTGTGACTTGTTTTACGCTATATTTCAGCTCAGAGGTAATTATATGAGGTGATTCAAATGGAAATGGTATGCCTTATTATTGCCTTACTTAGTTATTAAATAATTTTATGACAATGTTTTGGCCTGGTTCAGTCACCAGCAGATGCACATTTATGGAATTACCCCTCACACATATGTTTCAAGCTTTGATTTCAGTACACCTGCATTTCTGGGCCTTTAACAGCCACTGACATTAATAAAATGGCACTTTTTTATATATATATATAAACATGACACAGAAAGGAAAATGTGGCCATTAGGGGGTCTGAACTGCACAATACTAACCAGGGTATAGAGAGTAAACAGCCTAGATGAGAAACACGGCATGTGGGTG
Source organism: Sinocyclocheilus grahami (assembly GCF_001515645.1). Taxonomy (NCBI): domain Eukaryota; kingdom Metazoa; phylum Chordata; class Actinopteri; order Cypriniformes; family Cyprinidae; genus Sinocyclocheilus; species Sinocyclocheilus grahami. The sequence continues at coordinate 110,880 of NW_015506398.1, forward strand.
GATGCTTTGAAAGAGAAAAAATTGTGGGTTTTTTTCACCATAATGTCTGCTGTGTTGCCTCCCTTCAGCAACAGCTTCAAACACGCTCAGTTTCACTTGCGTTCACTTTGTAGCTCTCACTCATTCCTTTCTGTGGGCTGTGAGAATAATTTAGCCAATACATTAGCGCCACAGCTAGCCGGCCCTGCGCATAAGGTCCTGTTAAAGCCGTGAGCAATATTAGCGAATATCGATGCAGCCCAGCAGTTAATGACCAATAACCTGCAGGTGGTCTCAGACCACTTTTTTTCTATTCATTTTCGACGTGTATTGAATTTCCTTAAAAGGACCATTTTAATTAACTCGACAAATTAACTTTCCTCTTTAAATCGCATCCAGAGGAGTGTGATATTCCAAAACCGCAGCATATGCTAATAGGAATATGTGAACTGAGAAGTGACATATTTGATTAATGAGAATTTACATAAAACATGGACAAAACTGCACAGAATAAACTGAAAGACACTCGTGTTTTGTTGAGAATGACTTTGTTTGTGGTCTCTAGTGCTTTTACAAACAACATCATTATTCAGGATTGTAAAAACAGTAGCATAAAATAAATCAAAGTAAACAACAGTATTTGATGCCGGAGTACTTTTTTCCCATTTATACGCTTAAAATCTGCTTCCAATTTAAGACCCTCCCACATTTGAATGAATGAATGAATGGAGCTTTACACATCTCCGCTAAATAGCTTAGCAAATGAAAATTCATTCATTCGTTTCATCTCCAATTTCTGAGGCCCCAAACATAAGTAATGCAATACTTCTCACACAGAATGTTTAAAGCAAAAGTTTAAGTAAGGAGTAATTGACTCCGGGCCGTTGAATTATTAGAAAAATGCATCATTACCCACACCTTGGGTGTGCATTATTTTTCTAATAATTCAATGGCCCGGAGTCAATTATTCCGCTTATACTACGGTTACCACACCCCAATACATCGATCAGATTATATATTTAAAGGGATTCGTCTGGTTTTTGTACTTAAATTGTGAGTAGGATTATTTATTCCGCATCTCATCCAACGCCTCTTTTGCTAGTTCCAAAATATCATTTTAAAGCTGGTAATAGAGGCTTGAGCCATTGATAGCATTCTAATGCAGTTATTAATGACGTTATTAGAAAGAGAGCGAGAGAGACAGAGACACACAGAGAAAGAGAATGAAAGAGAAAGTGAGAGAGAGAGAGCGCTTGTGTGAATTAGTCTCCCTCTGTGCGTCCCTCAACAGTGTTCTGCAGCAGCGTCTCTAAACAGCGCTGTTATTACCTCATTGCACACCTCAGAACGTTCGTCAGCCAATCAGATTCAAGCATTCAACGGCCCCATAGTATAAAGTTGAATTTTTGTATATCATTGTCATAAGATTAGTAAAACTCACAGAAGCAGAATGAAAGCACTCAGGGATTCTCGTATCTTAAACAGAACATGAGGGTTAAAGGCACTAAATGTTTAAGGATACTAAAGTTATATCTTTAAAGATCAGAGTTCATGGATAAGAACCCTTTGCATTTGATACGTGAGTTTAAAGTTACATATGCTGAAATTGAAAATGCTTGATGCTGCCTGTGTATTGATCCTTAGTACAGCTTCCCACAGTCAGCCTGAGGATGGGCCTGAAATGAAAGACTTTAGACACTCGGTCAGATCCAGTGCCAAGTGTTCCCAGCCTTGTCCCGTGCCAAGCCAGGAATACTAATTGGCCTCTTTTGCCCGCTAATAGAAAGAGGGAATGTCTAGGCAGTGAGATCTCTGATTAGTTTGACTCTGGGCTTCACGCTTTGTCTGATGTTGTACCTACCTACACTTTGCACTTTTGTGGAGTTCACAAGACGCACTATGAATACTTAACAACGGTACTGACACAGAATATGCACTGAAACCCTGTGCATTGAACTCATTTTCAGTGTTCAATAAAGTTCATGAAATCTGACAGCTCGATAGTTCATATCCAGATATTACGGTGAATTATTACACTTATTCATTTTTGCATTCTGTATGCATTTATTCTCTCCATTCCTGTGAGAAATATTAGCTAGAATGTTTCTTCTTATATTACATACTCACACTTGAAATGCATTATATCAACATATCTCTCTGACTGATGCCTGTCTAACACTCACACACGGGAGTAAAGTAATATTTGATTGCCACCTTTGTTATGGAAAAAAAATATCATCAAACACAATTTCCAGAACCTGCAGTGCATACCCAACTGGTGAATCTCGAGCTAAATGAATCATAGCACAGCGAGAAGAGAGGATGATGGTGCTGCGGAGACGGTCTTCATCTCTGTGGGGTCTCTGGTGCAATTAATGAAGTGCTGATATATTTATTTAGGTCTCATTAGAATCCAACCCCTGAGGGGCACATCCTGTCTCAGAGAACCCTCCCACCGGAGAGTACATTTTGTTTGGGCAACATAACAAAAGATATATTAAGCATAACCAACACGCCCTCGGCACACGTTCTGAACACAGTGCCGAGCGTGCTGTGTTCAGAACGTTCTGTAAATATGAGTTGTAATATGAAAAAAAAAATGAAAATGTTATTTTCGTAAACCCGCATGCATTCTTATCTTACGTTATATGTTCATGCTGATTCATTACAGGTTTTTTTTTTAAATAGTGTTCAATTCTCTGAAGTGAAACAAAAATTACTCTTCAGTGTAGCTTTTGCTACAGATTTAATGCTAAACAGGTTTTATCAAATTCAGTATAAGACGGAAAAATAACTACATAGATTATGATTATAAATTGTAAGGTATCCAAATGAATGTCATGGCATTTTTTTATGAAATATTCACCATTGAAAACAAACAGTAATGACATAAATCAATACTTTATATGAGCAAGTATTCATGAAAAAATATCTCTATATATAAAATAGTGTAATAACTAAGCATTTTTAAGTAACATATCACTGATATATTTAGAAATAGCTCATTCCAGTCTCAGTTGGAGAAATAGTCAGGTGTTGAAGCTCTTTCCATTACATCAACATCATAGAGTAAAAAATACTTGTATTAGAATGATTATTAGTATGATTTCTGAAGGATCACGTGACAGAGAGAGAGAGAGCGAGAGATAGAGAGATAGAGAGACAGATAGACAGATAGACAGAGAGATAGATAGATAGATAGATAGATAGATAGATAGATAGATAGATAGATAGATAGACAGACAGACAGACAGACAGACAGACAGACAGACAGACAGACAGACAGA
>NW_015506398.1:114167-115780 GCF_001515645.1 Sinocyclocheilus grahami
ATATATATATATATATATATATATATATATATATATATATATATATATGCCCATTAGTTACAAAAATGCTTCTGTTTTGCATTTCATTATAGTTTAATGTGATACAAATGGTTTCATTTCAAATTATGGCTGCCTTTTACAAATCCTAAAATTTTGCCTTCCACTTTTACTTTTTTTGTCTTATATGTTTGAATTTCAAAGTGTTAGGTGTACTGATGTTTATTTAAAATGCCTGTGGAACAAATCACCAAGCTGAATGGTAATCAAGGGCTTGTTACATTAGATTTCACTCAACAGATTTTCACTTATCAATGATCTTTTAGATGGAGAAATGAACACGAGTGCAAACACTTGAACAGCCATTTTACGCTTCTTTACTCGCTGTGATATTTTTGTGCTCTCTTTGAAAAATCACAGGACCTTTAGCTAGAAAGGTGGAGAGCCTTCACAGTTTCATCTTCCTCATCATCTCTCCAGGGACACCCTGGCCTTTATATCACCCACAATAACCTCCGAGAGTCAACAGATAAGCATGTCATCAAAACCTTGCTAACACGGCCCAGCCGCGAGGATCTTAGTGCAGCTATCCGCTTGATCACGTTCACAGAGCTAATGCTGGGCTATCAGCAGCGGAGCAAAGAAACCTACTATTTTAAAGAGCTAAGCGCTTCAGATAAGAGAATACGACCTACAGCAGTCACAATGTTAGCAATGAATTAAGTGTACATGCTTTTGAAAGATTTCTGATTAAAGAAACTGTGCTTTTGGGTCACTTGACCACTATGCATTATGCTATGCTAAGCTGTCATCATCCATAGTGATATAGAAAAAAACTAGCAAAGCATACAGTGTACGACTCCACATATCTCACTGTTACTACCAACCCAGGCTCATTCGAAATATGTGCCTCTAAATACATTTCTGCAACACCGTTATTACATAGCTTAGTGCACGTTGCGCAGCAGTTTCAAAGTGAAATGTCCAGGGAGTGGCGCTAAAGCGTGGGTTCAATACGTGAACTTGGCACGTATTTATTAAGTTGATATAGGCATGTATTGCTATGTTTTTATTACGTTGCTTCAGGTTCGTATTGTGGCTGTTCAGAATTCAAATATCCGGGAACTGTCGCAAAAGATTAATGCTCTATCGTGTTGGAAATATACCCGATCCTAAACCTACCCGATAGTGTTAAAGAATGCAAAAGTGATATAAAAACACATTTGTTGATGCAGCCGTGCTATTTTAACTTCCTTATGTGGATTTTAGCTCTTTTGTTGAACCGTAGTTTCACGGGGTTCGTACCGGAGCTCTTCATCGCTCAAGAGCAATGCCATATCGCATGAGCTACCGAGCAAACCTACTGAATTACAAAACTCATGCATATGAAGCTGATATGTGACGACATGTTCAAAAGTATCAGTTTTCAAATCTCACATGTTAAAATTGTTTTGAATTCATTATGCGAAAATTAGGCTTTATTAATCGAAACTGTGGACCTGCAAATCATACTGTGTGGCAAAATGAATAAAAGTTGTCAGAGTTTTACTGCCTCTAGTGTTCATTTCAACTGGAAAATGAAACGATTCGTATATATAGGTAAGTTTTTTTTTTTT
>NW_015506398.1:119620-136045 GCF_001515645.1 Sinocyclocheilus grahami
AAAAAAACTAGCAAAGCATACAATGTACGACTCCACATATCTCACTGTTACTACCAACCCAGGCTCATTCGAAATATGTGCCTCTAAATACATTTCTGCAACACCGTTATTACATAGCTTAGTGCACGTTGCGCAGCAGTTTCAAAGTGAAATGTCCAGGGAGTGGCGCTAAAGCGTGGGTTCAATACGTGAACTTGGCACGTATTTATTAAGTTGATATAGGCATGTATTGCTATGTTTGTATTGCGTTGCTTCAGGTTCGTATTGTGGCTGTTCAGAATTCAAATATCCAGGAACTGTCGTAAATGGTTAATGCTCTATCGTGTTGGAAATATACCCGATCCTAAACCTACCCGATAGTGTTAAAGAATGCAAAAGTGATATAAAAACACATTTGTTGATGCAGCCGTGCTATTTTAACTTCCTTATGTGGATTTTAGCTCTTTTGTTGAACCGTAGTTTCACGGGGTTCGTACCGGAGCTCTTCATCGCTCAAGAGCAATGCCATATCGCATGAGCTACCGAGCAAACCTACTGAATTACAAAACTCATGCATATGAAGCTGATATGTGACGACATGTTCAAAAGTATCAGTTTTCAAATCTCACATGTTAAAATTGTTTTGAATTCATTATGCGAAAATTAGGCTTTATTAATCGAAACTGTGGACCTGCAAATCATACTGTGTGGCAAAATGAATAAAAGTTGTCAGAGTTTTACTGCCTCTAGTGTTCATTTCAACTGGAAAATGAACCGATTCGTATATATAGGTAAGTTTTTTTTTTTTTAACTTCCTTATGTGGATTTTAGCTCTTTTGTTGAACCGTAGTTTCACGGGGTTCGTACCGGAGCTCTTCATCGCTCAAGAGCAATGCCATATCGCATGAGCTACCGAGCAAACCTACTGAATTACAAAACTCATGCATATGAAGCTGATATGTGACGACATGTTCAAAAGTATCAGTTTTCAAATCTCACATGTTAAAAATGTTTTGAATTCATTATGTGAAAATTAGGCTTTATTAATCGAAACTGTGGACCTGCAAATCATACTGTGTGGCAAAATGAATAAAAGTTGTCAGAGTTTTACTGCCTCTAGTGTTCATTTCAACTGGAAAATGAAACGATTCGTATATATAGGTAAGTTTTTTTTTTTTTTTCGCAAAATGTAGGTAGAGGCACGTATTTCCAATGAGCCTGTGCTGTGATATTTTTGTGCTCTCTTTGAAAAATCACAGGACCTTTAGCTAGAAAGGTGGAGAGCCTTCACAGTTTCATCTTCCTCATCATCTCTCCAGGGACACCCTGGCCTTTATATCACCCACAATAACCTCCGAGAGTCAACAGATAAGCATGTCATCAAAACCTTGCTAACACGGCCCAGCCGCGAGGATCTTAGTGCAGCTATCCGCTTGATCACGTTCACAGAGCTAATGCTGGGCTATCAGCAGCGGAGCAAAGAAACCTACTATTTTAAAGAGCTAAGCGCTTCAGATAAGAGAATACGACCTACAGCAGTCACAATGTTAGCAATGAATTAAGTGTACATGCTTTTGAAAGATTTCTGATTAAAGAAACTGTGCTTTTGGGTCACTTGACCACTATGCATTATGCTATGCTAAGCTGTCATCATCCATAGTGATATAGAAAAAAACTAGCAAAGCATACAGTGTACGACTCCACATATCTCACTGTTACTACCAACCCAGGCTCATTCGAAATATGTGCCTCTAAATACATTTCTGCAACACCGTTATTACATAGCTTAGTGCACGTTGCGCAGCAGTTTCAAAGTGAAATGTCCAGGGAGTGGCGCTAAAGCGTGGGTTCAATACGTGAACTTGGCACGTATTTATTAAGTTGATATAGGCATGTATTGCTATGTTTTTATTACGTTGCTTCAGGTTCGTATTGTGGCTGTTCAGAATTCAAATATCCGGGAACTGTCGCAAAAGATTAATGCTCTATCGTGTTGGAAATATACCCGATCCTAAACCTACCCGATAGTGTTAAAGAATGCAAAAGTGATATAAAAACACATTTGTTGATGCAGCCGTGCTATTTTAACTTCCTTATGTGGATTTTAGCTCTTTTGTTGAACCGTAGTTTCACGGGGTTCGTACCGGAGCTCTTCATCGCTCAAGAGCAATGCCATATCGCATGAGCTACCGAGCAAACCTACTGAATTACAAAACTCATGCATATGAAGCTGATATGTGACGACATGTTCAAAAGTATCAGTTTTCAAATCTCACATGTTAAAAATGTTTTGAATTCATTATGTGAAAATTAGGCTTTATTAATCGAAACTGTGGACCTGCAAATCATACTGTGTGGCAAAATGAATAAAAGTTGTCAGAGTTTTACTGCCTCTAGTGTTCATTTCAACTGGAAAATGAAACGATTCGTATATATAGGTAAGTTTTTTTTTTTTTTTCGCAAAATGTAGGTAGAGGCACGTATTTCCAATGAGCCTGTGTTGGTTACTACTTTAAAAAGGGATTTTTTTTCAAAGTTGTAAAAAACTATGTTTTTGGAGGGCGTTTTACAATTCAAAATTTCATGTTTAATTTAATACGAGTGAAAATTGAGTACATTTTCCATGCATAATTAAAAAATATATATTTTTTTAATGATTTAAAAAATTTTAATTATTAAATTCAAATTTAAATTCAAATATTTTTTTATTATTTATCATTTTCCCATGCTGGGAAACATATCTGTATATTTAAGGTGCACACACAAATGTATGAGTGATTTATTGTGATTATCTCATCCAATTTTTTTTTTTTAAAGGAATTTTATTATGTCCTTTTAAAAGCATACATGGAAAACAATAAAAAAATTAAATGGAAAAGGTAGGCCTACTGTTAAATTTATAATTTATATTTATATTTAAATTTATGCTTTTGGCAGATGTTTTTATTCTACAACAACAACATGCAACAGCATGCATATTCTGGTAATATAACCCATTGCCTTGTCAAGCTACAGTATAAAACAAGATTTAAAATTAAGCAGGACACTGACTCCTGCGCCAACCAAGAGTCAATCTGTTGATTTGGTCACATGTAGCTCATATGACTATTTTTACATTATTCAAGATATTTGAATCAAGCTTTTACATAATCTATTTTAAGGAAGCATTACTGATGATTTGGGTGCACATCTAGGTCACATCTTTGTCTATAAAAAAATATTTTATTTTTACAACACTCACTTACTTTTTACTTATTTTTTTCTGATCTGATGTATTCTGACATTCACCACACAGTACAGAAAGGTGGCAAATGTACTCTGCAAAAATCTGGGAAATTTACGGTAAAAAAAAAAACTGTGGTTGCCAGAACTTATGCAAAAAAAGGTAAGTTTTACAGACTGAACATTACAGTTGATTTAACAACATTTATTAATGCAACTAATTGCAATTAATTAAACAACATAAAAAAAACTTTAAAAAAAAAAACTAATGTACATAAGTGCCAAGAAAGAAATGTGAGCTGTCATCCAAAATTATTGGAATGTCAATATATGGTTTTCAATTTAAATGAGATGATGTCTAGTTCTTTTTCTCTTCTAAAAACATACAACAGCATTTTACTTAAGATACTTTTAAATATTCATGATTATGTAAATTAGTCCCTGTCCACACTCGGTCAGAACAGCTCAGACTATCTGCTTCACTTTCACTCAGTCAACTGTAGTAAACGCTCCGTGGCAATATTGAATTAATGCATCCATATATGTTAGAACCAGAAACTGATTCAGAAGAAGAGAAAGAGTGAATTATACAGAGTCGACTACAAGTTGATGTGTCAGAATGGTAATATATTTTATGCATCGCTCTCTACAACACTAGACACATACCAGTAATTGATATCATTAGCCTTTGGCTTGGTTTTGACATTATCAAAAAGCTAATAATGAGTTGCTAATGTTACACAAACCATGTTTCCATTCACCATCTCAGACAGATACCTTCAAAAACATCAACTTTCTTAGGCAGAAACACTTTGAACATTAGCTAATGATATGAAAATCCCCTCCTCACAAGTTGACAGGATTGGTTGTTTGTGATTGTAGGAAATTGTAGGCTGTTTTAAACCACATTTCTGAGACGCATGTTTTTTTATGGAAGCATGCATCTGCCACTGAATTTTAAAAAATGTAAATGCAACTTTTTATCTCACAATTCTGACTTTTTTCTCGCAATTACGAGTTTATATCTCGCAATTCTGACTTTTTTTCTCAGAATTGTGAGATATAGCCCAAATTCGCAATTCTGAGAACATATCAGTCTCTATTTCCCCTCAGAATTGGGACTTTATAACTCTCAATTGCGAGTTTATCTCTCGAATTTGTGAGAAAAGTCAGAATTGTGAGAAAAGTCAGAATTGCGAGATACAAAAACATATTTGCAAGAAAATGTCAGAATTGCAAGATATAAACTCACATATGAGAAAAACATTTTCCCAAGTTCTTTAATTTTATTTAAGTTTATATCTCACTATTCTGACTTTATAACTCGCAATTGCGAGTTAAAATCTCACAATTCTGAGAAATGTATTATGCAATTCAATTGTGAGAAAAAAGTCAGAATTGCGATATACAAACTCAAATTTGTGAGAAAAGTCAGAATTGTGAGAAAAGTCAGAATTGCGAGATACAAAAACATATTTGCAAGAAAATGTCAGAATTGCAAGATATAAACTCACATTTGAGAAAAACATTTTCCCAAGTTCTTTAATTTTATTTAAGTTTATATCTCACTATTCTGACTTTATAACTCGCAATTGCGAGTTAAAATCTCACAATTCTGAGAAATGTATTATGCAATTCAAAGAAAGTAAGTCAGAATTGCAAGACGTAAACTTTTTTTTGTTTATTCAGTGGGGGAAACAGGCTTCCATAGTCTTTGATACACTGCAGTTTTAAGGAGAATTTTTTTAGCAATGGTGTTGACTATGATGAATCTGCACATGGTTTGTCTTTAAAGGGGTCATCAGATTCCCATTCTCAATGGTAGTGTAAAACAACACCCTTTTTAACTTGTCAAAAAGCTCTGTTCACAGCGACCTGTTTTGATGCATGTCCCTTTAAATGCTAATGAGCTCTGTTCACCCTGCCCCTCTCTTCCGTGGGGTGACGAGCCGTTCTCATGAGACTGTAAACTTTAGCCACATTTAGCTGCAGAATTTGCTAACTAGCACATTATTAGAAAAGGCAATATGCAAAGATTCATAAAAAAAACCTTATACTCACTTCTTCTGTAGGTGAAGCTGGATCACGAATGATTTGTGCGAACATAGATACATTTAGGTAGATTGGGGGGGGCGCATTCCCTTCAAAAACAAAAGTAATCCACTTTGTCTTCAGCGGTTCAGATGTCGGGAGTAAATGATGACTGCTATGTTCATTATTACATCCAACAACAAAAGACCTCAATCGCTTAGGAAACATTCTTGTCTACACCTGCTCCTGTGACAAAAAAATGGCAGATTGCAGTGGCGCAGCGGAAAATCTACATAGGCCACTATGCAGCGAACCGCAATGCGAGGCCCCTGTCCGGGGGTGGGGGATGGTGAGCAGCAATATTGGAAATATTTCAGGTTTAAACCATGAAGGTGAGCCAATGGATATCACACAACCACCGTGCAAACGTTACGCAATAGTTATGCCAGTGAACGTCTTAACCTCAGTCAATTCACTAAAGTCAAAGTGAAAGTAAAAAAAAAAAAACAGAGCTTCCTAACGCTGCATTAACGGCACATATTCTCTGAGACGACGAGAGACTAATCTATGTCAATATATGCTGATAAGGGTATATAACTCTTAAATTATTCCCTTAACATTTCTCTTGTGGCCCGTACATAGTGAAAAACATAAACGTATTTCACGTTAAATGGGTTGTTTTTTAAAATTTGTACATGAAATAGGCTAAAGCTGCTCTTAATTTTCATTGATGACTGCAGTGATAATAATTTTAATTATAGGCCTATAATTCATTGTATAAACGAATAGACCTGTTTAACGAATAGACATTTTCAGTGAGAAGTATGCTAATAGCCTAATCTTTTATTATCCTCACAGCACGTCATGCGGTGATGCGCTATGAAATTATTGCAGGCCAAATTAATTGTAATTTAATAATAAAAGTAACCTAATATTAATAATAGTCCTAAGAAGAATGTAACATGCCTACATTAATTGGAAATGCTAAATCCTCTTAATATTGCCCATATTTGATGCTTTTGACAATATCTCTGGCAATAATCGACACATGAAACGACAACACGGACCACAACCCCCGTGGGGGTATTAAAAAATAACTATTGGGTGAATTTTTATCATTACAGGGTGGTTATGTACACACACTGCCAACACACATTTATGTACAAGCAACATGTAAACATTAATTTTACATCTGATGACCCCTTTAAGCATATTAGAAACACCAGATAGACATGTAAACATTGTTAAAAACTTGATATGCACCACAGGGCGGTTTTAAAATTACAAAAAAATGTATAGTAGATCCCTGTTTAAAAGACCAGCTTTTCTGGACACCAACATATGTTGTGTTTCGGATGCTGGGCCCCAACATGGGACAGTATCAGAGGCTTCTTCAGCAACAAACCAGCACTAACCATTGAAATTCATCCTGGCTTTGAGCTAGTTTTTCAGCAGGAATAGCAGTACCTCTTAAAACAGAGTGATACCAGTCAGTTTAGTCACTGAAGCACTTTCTGAGGGTCAGGAATTGGTTAACCTGTCTTTCTCTAGCCCTTAAGTCTGTCATATCCCATGCCATGGGAGGGAGGGGGATCAAACAGCCCAGTGGCCTTTGAGACCATGTTGACAACTCAGGACTCTTCGAGTGCCGGGGAAGCTCATGAATATTGCATTTGTTGCATCAGCGCCGAGAGTGACACAGAAGAACTGACATTTCTGAAACAAACGTCTCGTCTTGTCTAGGTTGGATTTTTTGTCGAGCCACTCGTCATTACTGGCCGACATGAAATAGGGCCGCTGTGGTAAAATGCGGTGACGCTGAACTCAATTTGTGTGTTAAATTCTAATGAAGCATATTACAACGTACCAATTGAAGACAGCGAAAGAACCTCAAGCCACGAGCGTCACCACTAAAGAGCCAAAATTGCCATCCGCTCCCAGAATGCTTTGCTGTGGTTATTGTTTTGTTGCCATTTCTGGTGTATGTGGTGCTAGACATAAAAGCTTTGAACCGACTAAATCTGTAGTAGTTGTCTGCATTCTGAGTCTTGCCACATGCTGCTTCTTTCTCTCTGCATTTCCTATAAACCTTGTGATTATGGGGAGCTCAGCTAAATGTCTTTCTTCTTGTGAAAGCACAGCACAGAACTCAAACTTTCACTCCACCAGTACCGGCTGGCTTTTTACTTGCCTTGAAAACCGGTCTAAGGAGCATGTAAGAGAAAAGCAGCCATCAGAAAAGAATCCATTTTAACAGCTCAGCGGGTGTAGAAAATGGGACGCCTGCAAAAAAAAAAAAGGACCATCACAACTCTTCTTAATGAGATATGAGAACACAGACACCACTGCACAATGCGTCTGGCTGTTCAGCTCCAAGCTGCACACTCCCCCTAGTGAGCATGTAAGCTAATGCCTCAGGATGTGTCTGTGGGCTACCACACAAAAAAAATTATAAAATCCTCCCAAGAAGACTCAACGAGCGTGTTTGTTAAAGCATCCTGAACAGGTCGAGAAATAATAACGACTCCCTTTCCCATCGTAGTTTTAACAAGCGCACTGTGAGTAACAACTTGTAATCTCTCTCACTTACAGTTCTGCTCTTTGAGAATGTGAGGAAAGTTAGGCAAATAATATGAGAATAAGTAAAAGACAAAATCACGGAAATACTGCAGAATGCTGTACTCCAACCCCTGCAAGTTATATCATGTACATTGTCCTTCGATTATCATCGTTATACATCATATTTTACCAGCAGGAATATATCTTTGATGATAGATACAGTATATTTACAGTATATTTAATTTATTGCTTTTCATTCAGCAACATGTCATATGCAGTACTATTGGTAGAAACAATCGCATCACTGAATTAACTTAAATATTTATTTTACCTGTAATTAAATCTACAAATTTAAGGGTTGGTTTCTTTTAGTAAAATAAAATAAAGTAAAATTAAATTAAATTAAATTAAATTAAAGAGGTCCATAATTTTTTTTCTTCTTATGTACACCAAAGCTGTATTTATTTTATCACATGAATTAATTGCATTAAAAAAATATATAAAATTTTTTTTTTTTTTATGCAATTAATTCCTGTGATGGCAGACTGTTCGAGAAACATTTCTTTATCAATGTTAAATACAGTTGTATTGCTTAATATTTTTTGTGGAAAAAAAATTTACAGGATCCTTTAATAAATATAAAGTTCCAAAGAACTGCATTTATTTGAAATAGAAATCTTTTGTCAAATTATAAATGTCTTCACTGTTACTTTTGATCAATTGAATGCATTCTTACCGAATAAAAATCTTAATTTCTTTAAAAAAAATAATACTGTCCCTGAACTTGAATAGTAATTAATAGTACTTGAATAGTAATTGAATAGTAGTGTAAATAGAATGAAAAAAAAAGTTGTGTATGTAAGAAAGGTTGCGAATGAAGAACCACCTGTGTGTATTTGTGTGTCTGTTATGTGCAATGAGCCACGAGAGCTCAAGAGGTCATCTTTTGGCTCATTGGCATGTACATAACACAGAGACACACACAAATGTCCAAACCGAAAATAAATACCAGATCTGACCTCTTGTGCCAGTCACGCTCACATAATATGAACTCTCCACCGCTGGAGATACAGAGATGCTTCGTTTCAGCTCAGCTCAGGCTCAACCTCTGCTCAAAAGTGAAAAACAAACATATTTTCACACTCACATAAAGAAAGGTTTAAAGGTCTTGGGAAGTCCTGGTTCCCTAGTCATAACTATAACCAACACGGACACACATAATAAATGTATGGAAAACAGCAGTTTTGACCATTCTGATATCTCCTTTTATGTTCCTATATAGAAAAGGGTAGGTAAATAACAATTTTTCCAATTTATTGTAAAAATCAAGGTGCAACCTGACTAGCAAAGTAAACAGCTTTTTATATACAATTAACATTGTGATTGCAGATACTGTGTAAATATGCTTATATTTCTCAAACTTAAGCTCAGTATCCAATGTTTCCTAAATGAAGTCACCTATACTGTGAACAGCAAAAAAATGGCCTATTGTTCTGTAATATGCTCAAATTAAAATGAATAAGAAGGGAGGGTAAAAAATTACAAATGTAATGGTTTCCAGTGAAATCAAAGGTGGTATCCTCAGCACTGAATAATAAGTAGTAATATTAACTTTAAACTAGAAAAGCAGAACATTATGCGCTTTAAAAAAAATGTATAAAGCTGGCTATTTGCATACTTGCACACTTCCATTGTATTCTAATAAGACGGGCCATCTAGGTATTCACATTAAAATATATTAAATCTGAGTCGAAAGAGGTCAGGTCTTGCTATAGCCTACCTCTTGCATAGGCAGTAAATATTAATTGACCTCTAGCCTTGATAATATGAATATGTATTTAAAGGAATAGTTTTCCAAAAGAAATTTACATTTTGACATCAAAACTTGCCTTCATGTTGTTCCAAATCTGTACAACTTTCTTCTGTGAAACATACAAGAAGAAACAATTCAGTTAAAGTCAATGGTAACCAAAACTGTTAGTTACCAACACTGCCCTTTTTCCACTTTTTCAAACCCATAAAACTTTTTCTCTGTGGAAAAAGGGCAATCAAAGTTAAACTGCTCTCTTCCATATAATGAAAAGACCAGAACCGGTCAGCGTACAAGTAGTCGATTTGTCATGTGGTATATTTGTTTGTGGAAATAATGAACTAAAATCAACACTACAAAAATCAATATTCACTTTCACTGAATGGAAAAAACATTTTTGTCAACTCTCTGAGGGATTGGCATGGTAATGTACATGATAATGTTAATGTATTTGGTCTTGGAGGAATAGATCTGCTACACTGCTGCTGCCGCGGCAGAGCAAGTACCGAGACTTGCTACTGCCAATATATCCACAACATGCTGCTGTGAGCATGTAAGAAATACTGCTGCTGCAAATATAACACATTAATTAACCCCCCACAAAGCAGGAGACATAGAAGTGACAATACAAGCCAAAACAAATACAAAACACCCCCCAACAAGCAGATCTATCGCCATATCATAAGACATATGTAATGCTGCTGCTCCGAAGAGCCATGAGAACCACATGTACTACTATCTATGTGTGCCTGGGCTACCACGCCGACCGGCTTAACGCTAGTGGCCTGTGACTATGTGAGCCTTGGCTACCACGCCGACCAGCTTAACAATAGTGGCCTGTGGCTATGTGTGCCTGGGCTACCACGCCGACTGGCTTAACTCTAATAAGACACGCACTACGTGTAATGTTTAATTAACAAAATGGAGATACGTTGCAATCCGATAGATAAGACCCCAGCACCCACCTGAGCAAATATCATAGTTTAGTCATGATATGATTGTTACATTCTCCACTTCATTAGTTCCAGTGGCAGCGTAACAGCTTGTTAATTCATATCCGTGCAATGATGAGACGGACAAAGTTAGCCGATGCATGCCATTTTACTCTCTCGTGCAGATAAAAGTTGTCAAAGTTTCAGGGCACAAAAAACCCTGGGTGCCCTGACCTGAATGAACTGAAATAAAAGCAGAATATAAATGTTCTTTCTCCGTTTTCTGAATTACACAGCACAGCGAGAGCACACATTGCACGAGCACATTTCTCCGAACTACACTACCCATAATGCATTTCACTCTGAACTAACTGTTACAGCTCTATTACTGTTATGCTCTAAACTGCGTTTTGCTCCAGCTGTATAAACACAGAAGCTAAATGCTGCTGCTAATATGCTTAATATCCACTCCTGCATACAATGCAAACTGCTAACATGACACATAGTTTTACTTGATTATGGTTGCTCATGTTTTAATTCAAGGCAGACCACTCAATACACATAGTGACATGGATTAGAAGAGCATGATGATGATTTCGCTGTTCTGAAGCAAGCTGCAACTGCTACGGCAAGCACTAGTCATATATTTGAATGTTGAGCAGCGAGCTCATTGGCTACCGATACAGGAGAGAACCAATCAGCTGTGCTATGTGATAATGATGACATTAGGTCAGATTGAGTTAGACCTATCGGACTGCGCCATCTAGAGTTTCATGCCAGAACTCTGTATGTATATATATATATATATCTTTAAAAATCCTACAATGTGATTTTCTGGATTTTTTTTCTCATTTTGTCTTCAGAAAACACAGTGGACCAAAACCAGATGACGACATGGCAGCCCAAATCATCACTGACTGTGGAAACGTCACACTGGACTTCAAGCAACATGGTTTCTGTGCCTCTCCACTCTTCCTCCAGACTCTGGGACCTTGATTTCCAAATGAAATGCAAAATTTACTTTCATCTGAAAAGAGGACTTTGGACCACTGAGCAACAGTCCAGTTATTTTTTCTCCACAGCCCAGGTAAGACGTTTCTGAAGTTGTCTCTGGTTCAGGAGTGGCTTGACACGAGGAATGCGACATTTGTAGCCCATATCTTGGATTCGTCTGTGCGCAGTGGCTCTTGATTATATATATATATATATAGACACACATCTAATCTTGGCCTTGACAGGCTAACAGTGAGGTAAGGCTCGAATAAAACATGCTCTTCAGAGAATTAATATCAAACCGTTTCCAAGCGTGCAACAGAAATGCAAATGGGCCGGTATGCATTTTAACTAGCCACTTTTCTTCAACCATTTAACTTGAAATCTTGTTCACTACTGAACAATATCTGAAGTGCAAAGTTCTCCCAAATTGATCCGACCTGCTGTGTCTTTTAGACAAAATTGTTATAAGAACGGCAAATCTCTCTTCAAGCTGCAGCAGCCGTCTCATTTGGACAAGATGACACACATGTAAGCAGGCAGGGGGGATTCAAAGGATTGGGCACATATCAAATCTATTTTAAATGCTTTTTTATGAACTTTTAATGGCATTCTGAGAGGGTTGAACTCAAATGACTGAGTGCAGAGAACTGAGACTAACAGTGTGATGGTAAAGAGACAAAAGTGTGTTAGCCAACCAGGGAATATTACAGAGTACTACAGCCATTGAGAGACACACATTCACATTCATTTGGATATATTGGATATACATACAAACCCAATTCCAAAACAGTTGGGACACTGTACAAATTGTGAGTAAAAAAGGAATGGAATAATTTACAGATCTCATAAACTTATATTTTATTCACAATAGAATATAGATAACATATCAAATGTTGAAAGTGAGACATTTTGAAATGTCATGCCAAATATTGGCTCATTTTGGATTTCATGAGAGCTACACATTCCAAAAAAGTTGGGACAGTTAGCAATAAAACGCCAGAAAAGTTAAATGTGCATATAAGGAACAGCTGGAGGACCAATTTGCAACATGATTGGGTATAAAAAGAGCCTCTCAGAGTGGCAGTCTCTCTCAGAAGTCAAGATGGGCAGATGATCACCAATTCCCCCAATGCTGCGGCGAAAAATAGTGGATTATTATCAGAAAGGAGTTTCTCAGAGAAAAATTGCAAAGAGTTTGAAGTTATCATCATCTACAGTGCATAATATCATCCAAAGATTCAGAGAATCTGGAACAATCTCTGTGCGTAAGGGTCAAGGCCGCAAAACCATACTGGATGCCCGTGATGTTCGGGCCCTTAGACGGCACTGCATCACATACAGGAATGCTACTGTAATGGAAATCACAACATGGGCTCAGGAATACTTCCAGAAAACATTGTCGGTGAACACAATCCACCGTGCCATTCGCCGTTGCCGGCTAAAACTCTATAGGTCAAAAAAGAAGCCATATCTAAACATGATCCAGAAGCGCAGGCGTTTTCTCTGGGCCAAGGCTCATTTAAAATGGACTGTGGCAAAGTGGAAAACTGTTCTGTGGTCAGACGAATCAAAATTTGAAGTTCTTTTTGGAAAACTGGGACGCCATGTCATCCGGACTAAAGAGGACAAGGACAACCCAAGTTGTTATAAGTGCTCAGTTCAGAAGCTGAAAGGTATATCCAAGTTCTAGAACAACATATGCTCCCATCGAGATGTCGTCTCTTTCAGGGAAGACCTTGCACTTTCCAACATGACAATGCCAGACCACATACTGCATCAATTACAACATCATGGCTGCGTAGAAGGATCTGGGTACTGAAATGGCCAGCCTGCAGTCCATATCTTTCACCCATAGAAAACATTTGGCGCATCATAAAGAGGAAGATGCGATAAAGAAGACCTAAGACAGTTGAGCAACTAGAAGCCTGTATTAGACAAGAATGGGACAACATTCCTATTCCTAAACTTGAGCAACTTGTCTCCTCAGTCCCCAGACGTTTGCAGACTGTTATAAAAAGAAGAGGGGATGCCACACAGTGGTAAACATGGCCTTGTCCCAACTTTTTTGAGATGTGTTGATGCCATGAAATTTAAAATCAACTTATTTTTCCCTTAAAATGATACATTTTCTCAGTTTAAACATTTGATATGTAATCCATGATGTATTCTGAATAAAATATTGAAATTTGAAACTTCCACATCATTGCATTCTGTTTTTATACACAATTTGTAGTGTCCCAACTATTTTGGAATCGGGTTTGTACGATTTTTAGCAGCTGGTCCACATGCATTCAACAAAGCTCTCACTGTTAATTTTCTCACATGTTGCAGCGCAATGTGTTTTTGGACAGAGCTCAGTAAATACGGTTCAGACACTTTTAATTCACTCTTTCACAGTCTTTCCTTTGGCAAACATGCTCGGGATCGTCATAGCAACAACCATGGTGAACAATCATAGCGCTATTCAGTGACTGTGTTAAACTGGCAGAAGAATCAAGCACAGCTACACATGTATTTAAACATGCTTGTGTGTTGCTATCCTTGGCCTTTTGAGAGCCTAGGCAAACAAGTTCTTTCTTCTCTCTTGTTCTTGCTATCTCATGTTTTGGCACCTCTTTCATTCGTCTATGTATTCCTCTTCCACGCTCTCTCGCTGTATCGCTGTCTTTCTGTCTCTCTTCTTTGAATTTGGAGGCTCAGAGTTTAGATGAGATTGGAAACTTCCAGGTGCACATGGACAGTCAGACAAGTAATAAGGGCTGAAAGCAATTTCCTCCCTGCTTTATCGAACTCTGAGAGATGGGCAATAACCACATATAGTAAGCCCTGACTCTTGTTTATTATTTATATCGTGTTGATTAGGATCCGCGAGTCACACAATGTGCCGTTGTTTGCAGGGAGAAACATTCACGTTGTATATGAGGACCTGATGTACTTATCCATCTGCTTGCATGCAAAATTGTTTCGATGAAGACCGTGCTGCTACTGTAACTGGACAGGTTGTTGAAATAGTGCCCAAAAATAACCCAAATGAGTGTACAATGAACCATCATGCACGTCATCATTATAAAACGACACTAATGACAAATGTATTGTGTCAGCAACACAAAAAGTCTGTGCACGATTTTTCTTACACAATATCCCACATTAAGGACAGCAAAAAATGTATGGTGGGACTTGATTTTAGCCACCTGAAATTATTGTAGTGGTTGACCGGTACTTATTTTATTTTATTTATTTTTTTGCTGGCCGATGCCAATATCTAGAGAGCAGGGTGGATATATATGATATTAAACTGTTTAATTTATAGATATCAAAAGCACATGCATAACAATTGCTGAAATGAAATATTATTTACGAAATTAGAATTAATTTGAATAAATATTTGCTGAATGTTGAAAGTGATGAGAAAGTATAGTGTTTGCCTTTCTATTATTAATAATAGAAGGCAAATGCTATAATCAGGGGTGCACATAAGCGGTGAACATGCCTGACCAAAATAAAATATATTTAAACGCTCTCTAGAATTAAGAGTGCGCATTCCACCTTAATTATAACTCCCACCTGCCACTTATCTAACTTTTTAACATCTAATTCACATGACCGTGAGCTTCAGAGTCATCAACCTCCGATGTATTCAGATCTACGACCTAAGATCTACGAAAGTTTATATCTACACCATATGAAAACTCTTATCAAGTTCTAAACTGCAAAATGTGGACACTTAGGCATTAAGGTATAACAAATATTAACATCATTCATTTCTGTATATCTGCTTAGATTCAATATGTATTTTGAAAAGCGCTATACATATACATCTGGCCTGACTAGTCAAGGGTTCCATTCTATTCAAGCCAAAATCATTCAGAAGAGCCCTGCTGTAATCCACGCCCTGGCCTATCTCCAAAACCTGCAAAAGCTGTCAACTGTTGCGTTTCCAGGCTGTGGTAAAAACCTTTCTGGCTGTTAAAAGCTTTGCCGTATCACACGCAAATTCCTGCTTCAAAAGCTGCTACATTAATACAGGGAAGAAAAGTGATTCAGCATATTAATTTCAGTGTCAATGTTATCATAAGGTTTTTTTTTTTCTTTTTTGTTGCACAGTGATGACCTAGAGCTGAGCATGTGTGTTATAGATTTGAATTCTGCATAAAAATGTTAGATAAATGTTGTGAGTACTGTAACACCCACTGATCTTGTTTAGTAAGACTGAACACAGAGGCTAAATAATGCAGAGTGGGCGACACCATAAACACAAGCATATATATAAGTTAATTGGATGTACAGTATAGGTCAAAGACAGAATAAAATTAATTAAGAGATATCGATTCTTGGTTGCAAAATCTACAGAGGCCAGTGTTGCCATAGTGATAGCTCCACTCAGCAATCTTTTGACACAGTTCTAGAATCTTTACCAAATACATTTCATAAAATACAGAACGACCACACTACAGTACACAGAGCTCTTCTTTTAGACCCGGACACGGCTCAAAACTCAGATAAGTGCCTGAACCCCACCGCAAGATTCTGCTCTGCTGAACTCTTAAACTCAGCCTGTTTTCACTGGCATCTGCAGACACCTAAGCCCACATATACAGAGACTTTTAAAGAACAAGAGCCTTTAAAAATTCATCTACATTTTCTATTCAGCTCTGCTTCAGTCTCCATTAGGACTTCCAAATCAGTTACAAAAGCATTAAATGTTAAAACACAGTTCAACTCCGAGAAATATTGACAGATAAACACTTCTATGCTTCACACTTTACCTCACAGTGTTGTTTTAGCAAGACGAAATATGTCATTCTATGAAACAAATGCCTTTTACACTTTGATGAACTTTTGCATCTCAAGCTAAATTATACATATGAAAACTAAATTTTTATATATATATATATA
>NW_015506398.1:136248-170126 GCF_001515645.1 Sinocyclocheilus grahami
TTTTACATATATATATACACACAGATATATATATATATATATATATATATATATATATATATATATATATATATATATATGAAAAAGCTTCATATTTTAAAGTTTGGGCCCTTTTTCCAGCAAGGATGCATTAATATGCACTGATATTTATGATATTGACTGATTATTTATTTCAAATAAATGCTGCTCTTTTTAACTTTCCATTTATCAAAGAATCCTGAACAAATGTATCAGTTTCCACAAGCACATGAACAGCAAATCAGTTTTCAACATTGATAATAATAAGAAATGTTTCTGTTGCAGCAAATCAGCATATTAGAATGATTTCTGAAGCATCATGTGAAACTGAAGACTGGAGTAATGATGCTAAAAATTCAGCTTTGCCATCACAGGAATAAATTACATTTTAAAATATATTAAAATAGACAACATTTTAAATTGTAATAATGTTTGATTTTTTTATATTATTGTATTTTTGATCAACTTTGGTGAGCAATAAGATACTTATTTGACTGTAACACACTGTAATGCACTGTCACAAACACACATTTTCTGTCAAAACCTGGAAAAAATAATTGTTAATAATAATAATAATAATAACAATAATAATGTTACCAAATACAGATGGACATTCACTCACAACTTTATTGTGCAGCCTAATTTAACCCCTCCCTGCATTATAACACATCTTCCAGAGCACCATTTCCTTCCACATGTATCTGATAGCACCACATTTTAAAGTGATTTCAAAGAGATGTGTATTTGATATCATAGCAGAGTTTTTTAATCTACCTCGGAGAAAAGACTGTCACTGCCAGTCCGTGTGCGAGAGAGAGCGCGAGAGAGAGAGAGAGAGAGAGAGAGAGAGAGAGAGACTGCTGAGCAGCCCGGTGGGGGAAAAAAGTGTTTAACGCAACAGAGATGAAACCAAATCACATCTGACACTCTGTTATATCAGTGTAATTAACATAGGGGGACAGATAGATGCTGAGACACCCTTGTTGCTTGCTCTGGTTCAGTGGCCAAGCGTGTGATTATGCCGGAGTGTTCTCATCTCTAGCGTACCCAGCCCTTCCACTATACTCCCCAACAATGGAGATAATGACTACATTTAGGCGGTTTGTAAACCATTCAGCAGATGATGCTTTTTGTGATGGATGAGGAAGTGGTTGATGTGGTATGTGGCACACAAAGCTCGAAGTGCTCAATATTAGGGAGATAAATGACATATAAATGAAGAGGTAAATGAAAGAAAATACAAAAGATAGTGACACTAAGTGCTTGGACATATTCATGCCAAGCATTCATAATTGTTGATCTCTTCGAAAATGAACAGCTTTGAATATATATATATATATATATATATATATACAGTATATGACTAATTAAGAGCTGAACTAACATTGCTTTATATTCTGAAATGTCAAATAAATATTTAATGAAATGAATATAAAACATCAATTTATAAATGCACCTGTGTGCAGGCATTTTATAAGTGTATAATTTATAACTTTATAAATGGTTTATACATAACATAAGATACTGTAAGAACATGAACAAAGAAACAAAGTAAAACAAACTGACAAATACAACAAAACAAATATACAAATGAAATTAAATAAACAGTGTTCATTTTTCCATGAAGGTCTACTAACATTACTGTTCAGGTAAGTAATAGCCTACAAAATAAATCTAAAAGTAATCAAATGTAAATGAACACTGCACAGTTTTCACTGTCTGTATTGATAGATTAATGCTTATTAAAGCTATAATGTTATTCAGATTAAGAGCTGTGAGTGATTTTCTCTTTGCATTTTGATGTTTGATTAACATTGATGGCCCAAGCGCCAGTCTGTCACTTTAAGACAATATATTGACACACATCAGATTTTTTCCCAACTGTTCTCGTCCATTTAAGACATAAACTGTGTTTAAGTAAATACTCTCCAAGCCGGCCATTTTGACATATTTTGTGTGTATTTGATCATTTGGACGTGCACCCGAAGCTCAAAGTGTAATTAGCTTGTCCGGTCTTTCATAATTTAGCCCCGGGACCAATTAAATACTGGGTTTCAGTACCCATCCCTACCAACAACACACTTCACCTTTATATTTCCCCACTTATTTCATTGTGTATCCTAAAAATTAGTCTGCTTTTACTTGGAAGTAGTGATTTTCTTCGCAAATCATGGAAAGTTAGCCAGGACTTGGTCTCCAAAGTCAATCCTGGAAATAAATCCCTTGACTGTACCACCGGCTCTCACCAGGAGGACCTCAGCTACATAAAAAAGGGCCGGAAAACAAATGTGTAAACACTAATTGGCGGTTGGAGGGCATACTACATTAGGATAGCTAAATTATTTATGACATTCCATAGCCTCCTTTACTAGTAATTAGCATCCACACTAAATAAACGAAGCGCTTTACAATGCATTAGTGGCACTAAATCATGTCCAGGAGTGTGCAAGGTTGTTGATGATTTATCTTGCCATTCTTGAGGTATTGTGACTAAATGTTTTAGGCTCGCTAAGAGTGCCTAAAATATTGAAGTGCTCTTGAAAGTCAAGTGAACAAGTTACAGTAGAAAACCACTGAAAAGTAATAATAAGCATCTAGCCATCTTTATAAACAGTATATTTATTAATAATACATAATACAATCCAATGCACTACCGTTAATGTTTTTGAAAGAAATTTCTTATGCTCACCAAGGCTGCATTTATTTGATCAAAAATACAGTAAAAACTGTAATATTGTGAAATATCATTATAATTTAAAAGAATTGCACTCTGTTTTAAACTGCATTTAATTTATGTAATAGCAAAGCTGAGTTTTCAGCATCATTCCAGTCTTCAGTGTCACATGATCCTTCAGAAATCATTCTAATATGCTAATTTGATGCTCAAGAAACATTTTTAGCTATCATCACAGTTAAAAACTGTGATAATAATTAACTGTGAAGTTTTGCTGCTTCATATTTGTCACCGTTTGCGAACAGAAAGTTCAAAAGAACAGCATTTATTTGAAATAGAAGTCTTTTGTATAAAAATAATTTTGGTCCACACATGTAGCAGAATGACAATAAAACTCGACTTGACTTGTAACATTATAAATGTCTTAACTGTCATTTTTGATCAATTTCATGCATCCTTGCTGATAAAAGTATTTCTTTATTTACTTTTAAACAGTAGAGTACAGTAATTATGGGCCACATTCAAAGCCATACCATATGAAAAAAACATATTTTAAACCTGTCAAAACTATTTAAGTAAAGGGGTCATAGGATGCTCATTTTCCACAAGTTGATATGCATCTTTAGGGTCTTATTGAAAAGTCTGTAACATAGTTTGGTTAAAATTTCTCAATGGTAGTGTAAAACACCTTTTTTACCCTGTCAAAACCAGCTCTTTTCAGATCAAGCCATTTTTGTAGCATTTTCCTTCAAATGTTAATAAGCTCTGCTGACCCCACCCCTCTCTTCCGAACTGCTCTCAGAGAGACTGTTTACCTTAGCCGCATTCATCGTGAAACTTGCTAATTAGCACATTATTAGGAAAGGCGATTTGCAAAGATTCATTACAAAACATTATACTCACTTCTTCTGTAGGTGAAGCTGGATCACGAATGATTTGCGCGAACACAGATGCATTTATGTAGATCAGGGGCACATTCCCTTCAGAAGCAAACGTAATCCACTGCGTCTTCAGCGGCTCAGATGTCGGGAGTAAATGACGACTGCTATGTTCATTATTACATCCAACAACAGAACACCTCAATCGCTTAGGAGACATTCTTGTCTACATCTGCTCCGGCGGTGAAACAATGGCGGACTGATGACAGCTCACTCAGGGTGGGTCTAAGGTAAGACGCCAGTCCAGTCTGTGCTGAAACGCTACTGTCAATCAAACTATCGTGGGAGGGGCCTGTCTGTGTGACATCACACAGACAGGCATCTGAAATTGGCACGATTTGAGAAAGGGTGGAAAAACTCTGGGTGGATTTTTATAATTATAGGGTGGTTGTGTACACACACAGTCAACACACATTTCAGTTCAAACCACTTGTAAAAGTGCATGTAGCATCCTATGACCACTTTAAGTAATATTAACTTTACACAAGGATGAAAATAATTTTTTCTTCTTGGATTGCACAGTTTGCATTAAAAGGCAAACAATTTCTGAGCTACTGAACAGACGATAAAAATGCTAACTTGATTTTAAAAAATATCACCTTCCAAACAAGAAAACCTAATTGCCGTTAACTGAGCAAATGAGATCTAGCTCTTATCTTTGTCACTAATGGTGCCATTTCAACTTTTAAGAAGGTGAAACAAGTAAAAGAGCAATCAAAGACAAGCAGCACAGACAATATCTTCATTCATGCCCAACAAGTGTCTCCAACAAACACGACCCTGGTACATTTGAAGCCTCCCAACAAACTAAGACAGAAACCTGAAGGATGCTTCTCGAAAATGTAAATAACTCCTTTATGAGCCAACATCGTTCTATGCAGGAGGGCAAATACCTCCAGGCAGGACTTCTGGAGCCCATGTTTAGTTATATAAAGACTGTATACAAGAAGAACAGATGGTTTGACAGAGGAGTGAAGGAGGCCTTAGATGCGAAACTAGAACAGTCGTCAGCAACTCACAACGCTGTTTTCCCAATTCACACAGCAATCGAGATTCACACCAGGAGAGAAGCAATTCCCCGAGGTTACATATCAGAGAACCTCCACTGTCCTTCAAACTGATGAAGCCATTCAGATGTAAAAGCAACCAGATGGTCCTAAATAAATTCTAACTAGATATAGTGATAAATGCAGAACATAGCTAAGCACTAAACTGGATTACTGTTGGAAACTTCCTGTTTTAAACCAACAAACCAGTGCCAAAATCATGCAGTTGACCACCATGTTTAGTGAATCGCTATTTGACAAAGCTCATTTACCGCTTGTATTTTATACTTAGACTTTCAGTGAGGTGTTTCAAAGAGGTCCTTGGAGCATATGACAACAGAATCTATAAGAATGACCCAATCTCAGTGAAGCAGGACTACATCAGAAGACATCGATGCATGCCAGGCTTACAACTTGAATCTTATGCAAATCTATTTTCCTTCTGAATGCATGACATCAAAATCATGATGGGATACGTGAATCATAAAATAAATAAATTACATTGAGCTTAAACCTCAAAACACCAGTGATAAGCTTCAGTGAACTGGATCCTTTTCTCCACCTAGTCAGAACATCTTTTGAAGCTAAAATGTGTCTTTAAATGGCGAGACACATACATTATCAAATGTTTAGACAAACGTATTCCTTATTTTTTCCCAATTTTAGAACAATACTAAAAGCCATAATAATAAGATGACCAAAAGTTGTTCAATTGTATATTTTAGCTTCTGAAATCTCCCAGCCGACTTCACGAAGTGCATCTTGGGATATTTTTGAATTCACATGCATGCTGGGGACAGTCCAATGTATCCATTATAAATAAATAATAATAATGACAAATATTTTTATGGGGGGGGGGTAATTTTGTAATTTTACGCATTTTCTAAGCATTAACCTACATTTTAATAAGCAAATTCCATCATGCATGTCTAAACTTTTATACTAGAAATGTACCACAGTGCGTCCTGAATAACATAGCAAAGCATATCCTACATCTGAGCAGTGATTGAAAACAGAGAGCTGCAAATATTGTAAAAAAAAAAAAAAAAAAAGGTTTTGCATACAAAACATTTTTGTTAGGAAAAAAAAAAAGACATCACACAGACAGGCATCTGAAATTGGCACGATTTGAGAAAGGGTGGAAAAACTCTGGGTGGATTTTTATAATTATAGGGTGGTTGTGTACACACACAGTCAACACACATTTCAGTTCAAACCACTTGTAAAAGTGCATGTAGCATCCTATGACCACTTTAAGTAATATTAACTTTACACAAGGATGAAAATAATTTTTTCTTCTTGGATTGCACAGTTTGCATTAAAAGGCAAACAATTTCTGAGCTACTGAACAGACGATAAAAATGCTAACTTGATTTTAAAAAATATCACCTTCCAAACAAGAAAACCTAATTGCCGTTAACTGAGCAAATGAGATCTAGCTCTTATCTTTGTCACTAATGGTGCCATTTCAACTTTTAAGAAGGTGAAACAAGTAAAAGAGCAATCAAAGACAAGCAGCACAGACAATATCTTCATTCATGCCCAACAAGTGTCTCCAACAAACACGACCCTGGTACATTTGAAGCCTCCCAACAAACTAAGACAGAAACCTGAAGGATGCTTCTCGAAAATGTAAATAACTCCTTTATGAGCCAACATCGTTCTATGCAGGAGGGCAAATACCTCCAGGCAGGACTTCTGGAGCCCATGTTTAGTTATATAAAGACTGTATACAAGAAGAACAGATGGTTTGACAGAGGAGTGAAGGAGGCCTTAGATGCGAAACTAGAACAGTCGTCAGCAACTCACAACGCTGTTTTCCCAATTCACACAGCAATCGAGATTCACACCAGGAGAGAAGCAATTCCCCGAGGTTACATATCAGAGAACCTCCACTGTCCTTCAAACTGATGAAGCCATTCAGATGTAAAAGCAACCAGATGGTCCTAAATAAATTCTAACTAGATATAGTGATAAATGCAGAACATAGCTAAGCACTAAACTGGATTACTGTTGGAAACTTCTTGTTTTAAACCAACAAACCAGTGCCAAAATCATGCAGTTGACCACCATGTTTAGTGAATCGCATGAAAGCGCAAATGAAACAGCACACCTCTTCAGGGAAACGCTATTTGACAAAGCTCATTTACCGCTTGTATTTTATACTTAGACTTTCAGTGAGGTGTTTCAAAGAGGTCCTTGGAGCATATGACAACAGAATCTATAAGAATGACCCAATCTCAGTGAAGCAGGACTACATCAGAAGACATCGATGCATGCCAGGCTTACAACTTGAATCTTATGCAAATCTATTTTCCTTCTGAATGCATGACATCAAAATCATGATGGGATACGTGAATCATAAAATAAATAAATTACATTGAGCTTAAACCTCAAAACACCAGTGATAAGCTTCAGTGAACTGGATCCTTTTCTCCACCTAGTCAGAACATCTTTTGAAGCTAAAATGTGTCTTTAAATGGCGAGACACATACATTATCAAATGTTTAGACAAACGTATTCCTTATTTTTTCCCAATTTTAGAACAATACTAAAAGCCATAATAATAAGATGACCAAAAGTT
This sequence comes from Sinocyclocheilus grahami, assembly GCF_001515645.1. Classification (NCBI taxonomy): domain Eukaryota; kingdom Metazoa; phylum Chordata; class Actinopteri; order Cypriniformes; family Cyprinidae; genus Sinocyclocheilus; species Sinocyclocheilus grahami. The sequence continues at coordinate 143,509 of NW_015506398.1, forward strand.
GTTCAATTGTATATTTTAGCTTCTGAAATCTCCCAGCCGACTTCACGAAGTGCATCTTGGGATATTTTTGAATTCACATGCATGCTGGGGACAGTCCAATGTATCCATTATAAATAAATAATAATAATGACAAATATTTTTATGGGGGGGGGGTAATTTTGTAATTTTACGCATTTTCTAAGCATTAACCTACATTTTAATAAGCAAATTCCATCATGCATGTCTAAACTTTTATACTAGAAATGTACCACAGTGCGTCCTGAATAACATAGCAAAGCATATCCTACATCTGAGCAGTGATTGAAAACAGAGAGCTGCAAATATTGTAAAAAAAAAAAAAAAAGGTTTTGCATACATAACATTATTGTTAGGAAACAAAATCAAATCCCACACTCTGTCCTTGCACTCTTCATTCATCTCTCATAAAACCTCCAGCCAATGAAGACAAAGCTCTCCAGCAGGCATGCAAGCAGGGAAAACACGCTTGAGTAGGCAGTCCCTGAACAGGACAAAATCTTTCAAAATGGCTGCCTCAGTCCGGAAGATAATTATAGGAGATTTGCAGCTGCGGGGATGAGGGACGGGACCTGGCGGGCAGTAACCCTTGCTTAAAATTGCTGTGGCTGTTTTACTGACAGCTACTAAACAAGTTAATAAAGCTAGATGTAATATGTCTAGACAGGGCCTGAAAACGCTGGACTATCTGTTTTGATTTATTGTATTTTTTGTGTAAACAGACACTAAGAAAGACAATAATGGATGAGGTGGTTCATTTGAGAAGGATGAGTCTAATTTATATAACTTCACCTCATACTCCTGGAGAAATTATTTCACATATATACAGGCCCATCTTAAATGAAAATGCACATAGAATCTGTAGTAGAAATATCTGCCTCAATCCACTGCCTGTTGCTTCCAATTACCGCTCTGGGACAAATCTGCTAAAACCACTGGTCTAGAATGAGTTTTCCAAAGCCAAACAGAAACAATTACTAGAAGCGAACTGCAAAATCTGATTCTTCATCAGTGGCTGCAGACTTCATACATCTCGTAGCTACTCAAAACACATATGAATTTTTTTAAGGGAATGTAATTTTTGAAAGTTGTAATAACGTTCCATATTTAAAATGCTATCCATATCCACATTTAAATTAAGAACCTTTTTCAAAATTGCCCTTCTCCATAAAAATAATTTTGCTGCCTCCTCCTGCTGATTCCTTTTATAAAATCTTGGCCGTCTCCTTTAACACCTTGTATGTTAACTGGAACACTCAACCTAAGTCATATGGAAAAATGCCTTCATTTAGTCATCATACTGTTCATAAATAAAAAAAAAATACATGCTTAAATTGTACCTAATAGATTACCTGTTACTATGGTGCTATTTTAATACCAGTGGTGCTTAGGTTGCTTACACATCATGCCTTGCATTTTAAATGCACTCTGAGTAAAATAATTTGAGACATTAATATAATATAATATAATATAATATATAAATGTATATGTATATGTATATAAACAAAACATAGCTTAAACATGAAAATCTGTTTGAAAATCAAAGAGAAAATCTGCCTTTCTTCTCTCTCGCACTCATATCTCACTCGCTCACACATATCTCATCAAACACCACCTGTCTGTAAGAAAATCCAAACACCCAGGCAATACTCTGCAGACTTGCTTAAATGCAAGTTCGTAGTTCTGCTTAACTTTAGCATTTAAGGACAAGGTTATTTTTTGCCTATGTGCCTCTGTCTACAAAATCGACTATGGATCTCTGAATTATTGAGATGTGAAGTATTATAAAGTCTCGTATCTTGCCAATCCAAAAACACAGACAACACTGCAGCCAGGAGGCTCTAGCCAACAACCTGCTCTACAAGCAAATCATTTCATCGGAAAAAAAATATACAGACAGTGCAGAAAGATACTGCATTAAAGGCATATTTGCAGACTTTGGCAATTTAGTAATAAACTCCCAAAGGTGAATGGTTATTTAAACTGAACATAATCTTAGTAACACTATGGATTACATTCCAGCTCATTGCAGAGATCCTATTGGGCTTGATTGTGCAAACAGGTGGTTAACACTCTGAACAGGTGTTTTCTGTAAACCTTTAGATTATCTATGCTCAAAAGACTGCGCTGTTTTGCTGGCCTTAGCTGGTTTAAGAGGGTCTTCCCAAGCTGAAAAGTGCCAAAACCCATGTTAAACCAGCCTGGTCAGCTGGCTTAGAATGCTTTAATGTTATGTTTTCCGCAGGGATGATCACTTCAGGACAGGTTGCGGAAATGCTCATTATAAACCCTATAGACTCAACACAATATGTGCATGCCTTTACAGTGACAACAACTGAAGTTGACGAGAACCCAAGTCAGCATGGACTAGATAACTGAATAGTATATATTACTTTATGGCAAAGAAGTACAGGATGTTGCGGACTTACACTGCTGTTTTTTCCAGTCCAGTACACGACTGCGTGGTTGTGCGCGGAGTCTCCAGCCAGAGCAAAAGTGTTGCTGGTCAGTTTGGGCTCGTCTGGTCTAGAATCGTGCTCATCATCCCTGTTCCAGCGAACTTCGGCGCGTTTACTCTGTCCGTCGACCCGCAGACCCGAGGTCTTTCTCTGCTCCTCCGAGCGGGTATCAGCGCTCTCCAGAAACTCGGGCACGCTTCTTTGGACTCTCCCTAATGCGGCGTCCTCGGGTTCCAATTCGGATTCACTTTTCACATATTCATCCGAAAACAATTCTTCGTCTAAAGCGGACTCGGTGAAGTTCCCCAAAGGCGCGCGGGAGTTTATCTCCCCTGCGTTTCTTTCCAGTTTCGGCGCGATCCCTGGAAAACCATCCACCTCTCGTCCAGTGGGTACTCCAATATTCGGGTAAAGAACTGTGATCAGCTTGGGTTTCTTTTGATCCTGTCTCGGATATTTCCCAGAATCAGGCGGGTCACGTAGATGCTCATCCCCTGCGTAATTCACTTGCATTGGCGACATACATGGCGCGCAACTTATATCTGCCTTTACATTTGGAAAAACATACCAGGAGGAAAGAATTAGCCAGGTAGAAAGAGTAAAGTGAGCGCCAGGGAATACAACCAGACGGGTCTCCATCGTTAGAAGAGATTTTGGGGAATGCTTCTCCCCTCCCTCCGACTCTCAGACGCGCAGGGAAGCAACTCCAGCGAAGTGTCGGGTTTTAAAGAAGTGCTCCTCAGCTACACCGCTCACGTTCAGGGATGTGATGATGGAGTAAGGCAGCACATAGGGGAGGTACTGAATCCAAGCCAAGCCGCTGCTGCGTCTAGGGAGAGAGAGAGAGAGAGAGAGAGAGAGAGAGCGAGTTGGGCATAACGACATCATGCGTATTACGGTTTAAAGTCTTTTATTTTTATATCTAACGAATTGCATTCAAATTAATACCTATTCAAGCCGTAAAAGCATTTCACTGTTTATGCTCAAATAAATCTGATCTTCTAATTTACCTAAATATGCAGCATTCATAAACTGTCTTTATAGAAACCATAAAATACAATAATAATAATAATAATAATACATGCATGTCATATTGCCTATAGGTAGGCTTTAAAATTGCAATCTAATATGATATAGCTCTTTTCCATGCATTTAAAATAAATGGGAATTGAAAATGTCAAGCCTCAAAAATGAAGGAAAATAAACATAAAAGCATCATAAAATTAGTCCAAACGACTCAAGAATGGTTAAGTCGTAGCAATTATGTCATTGTATGAATCGTAACTCTCATGAACCATTTGCTGGAGGTGGATCTTTTTCAATGGTTCTTTTGGTTCGACGGGAATGGTTTTGTTCATGAGAACTGACTCGGTTCTCAAGTTCAACTCACTACTTGGTTCATTCGCAGCGGTTAACACCTCACTAATGTGGAGGATTATCAGGCAATTATTCGCTAATATATGACTTCAGAAGGCTTGACACTTAGCTTACCCTACCACATAACTCATGTGGACTACCTTTATGGAACTCTTATGGTGAGTTTGCATCGTTTTTGAAGCTCCTAGTTATTGACAACGTCTCAAAAAAGTCCTAACAGGACTGACTTCAGCATTCTTTCTTTTGCGAAACACAAAAGAAGTCATACGGATTTGGAACGAGATGAGGGTAAATGAAAACAGAATTGTAATTTTTAGGGTGAACTATTCCTTTAAGATGACTCTTTGCACAGCTCATAATAGTGACTGCTACAATCGCTAAAATACACTAATTGACTGGATGCCTCATTTCATATCATGCTCAGTTTTATTTATTTATTATTATTTTTTATTATTATGCCCAATACATATTCCCGAATGTGTTGTTTCTTGTGCGTATCACTAAGAAGGGACAGGACAGATCTGGTAGATTTGGCACGTGCACGTGCGCAGCAGGCATTTATTCTGCTGTCATCCACCGCGTGCGAGGATGCTGTGTCCAGACTAGGCGCTCAATGTTGACAAGGACAAAACTGCAGGAGCTCAGCATGGATAACCAACAGGCCCCGCACATCAGCGCGCATGGGCTGCAACAGTAGGATACCTTTCTTTAGCAGAGACAGGAGGAGTTTTAGATGATCACATGCGGTTTTATGTTGTCTGTGTGTGTTGGTCAGGTTTTGCTTTTATTGTGGAGATCAAATATTGCAAGGATAGCCAAACCAGAAAACACCTACACAGATCTGAAATCTGCACTGAATACTAAAAATGGTAAAGAAAATCTAAAAAGATTGCATGAGGGTTAGGTTACTTAGATGAAGTTAGGAGATATCACAGTGAAAATATCTTTAGCTTAGTTAGTACCAAAACAGTAAAAAGTATAAAACGAAAAGTTCCCATGATAGAAAACCAGAAGTGTGCAAACGCATGTTAGTTTACAATTACAAAATGTTTGCTACATTGGACACAATCCCCCTCCCCCTTTAGGGATGCTCCGAAGGGTGAAATTGATTCATAAAAAATTAATATTTCATATTTTCACAAAGCATTTTTGCTATCCTGAAAATGCATTAAATTGCTTTAATTTGGCATTACCAGTCAGAAAAAAACCCCTAAAATGTAGTGTATTTCTGTGCTCTTCTCCAGCCCGGGGGGAACAAAGGAGATTGTATTGATAACAGCTAAGCGCTTACCATACGATACACATTCGCTCAAATTAGAAGGCAGATGGATTTTTGCCCTCTCCCGCTGTCTCGACTTTAACCCCTACTGGTTACATTATGCTGCAGATTACAGCTGGGCTGAGGTGGCAGAGTACTTGCAGGCAGGTGTCGGAAAAGGCGATTAATACGGATCTGAAATGATATTTGAGTAGATAAGATTTTAATCTCAGGCAATTAAGCACAAGAGAGCATATTCTGAAATTGACTGTATACGCATAAATGCATCTTTATTTGCATACTGGTTTTCTTGCATGCACAAAATTGGAGATGTAGGAAAAACAATGACAAACAATAATGGCTATGTATTTCAAGAAAAAAAATGTGCGATGCAACAAATGTGCATTCATCAGGAAATGCCACATTTATTTTTGCTGACTGCTAGCTTTCCTCTTAAACTCGAGATCCGTAAACCCATCACTAGTGACCTTTTCGCATGATATATACTTCCCAATAGAAAAGATTTACAGCCCAGGCTATTGATGGCTTGAACATGTGGTTTGATACCTCTAGTGAAATGGCAGTTCACACAAGAAATCACTGTTTTTCAACACAACTGTTCTCTCATCATGATTACAAGCTGCAAAGGTCCCATTTTTAAAATATACTGCGCTCAGACTGATCGATAACTTCCTCTGCTATGTTGGATCATTCCCTGAAAATAAAGGCTTGCCTGTCTCCAAACGACAATCATGGCCTCTTCAGGACATTCAGCTGGTCTTGTTTCTACAAGCTCAGTTGGCTGTCGAACAGTCAGATTGTGTATTTTGCCACCCAAAGCTCCATTAAAAGGTAGTACCAAAACACATTTAGTCAGGATTCTCATTGTTAGCATAATTGTCACATTGTGCATTAGCAGTGGTGGCATTGACAGGTAAAATTTAACTGTATGTGTTTAGAGCTGCTAAGAAGCACTTAGGTTTCAGATCGTGAGATTAACATAGTATTTTTAGCTCATGCTGGGTAATAATGCTGATGAATTTATCTTTCATATTTTACACGGTCGTTTTCATGAGGGAGTGTTTAACAATCTGAGCAGAATTTTAATGGCCAAAGATGCTCTAAAGAAGAATAAAAACACCTTTGGAAAGAGTCACACCCCTTTGGTCCTTCTCAGCCTAGATGCCCAAATATTTTCATGAATCTTCAGAACTTCATTAAGCAGTGAGCAGAGAGAAGCTCATTCTTCCACCTTCTGTGCCCTTGATGAATTTTATGCAAAACTTTTTTACATTTAAACTAAAGTCCCAAATCGTGCATAGATTTAATGCCACTTCACATTGCACCATGTGGGATGGGTCTAAGCTATTGGATTGTCCCACACATAAGTGACTAGGTTGAATTGTTTTATATAAATATATGATATAAGCCAGAAACAAGTTCTGTTTGTTATGTTCTTGCAGATCTTTATCACATAACACGCCAAAGACTGAAAAGATGTTGTTCTTTACCAGACTGCCCGCTATCTCACAAATTCATGCACTACGTACAACCAAACAGCCTGTACATAAATGATGTGTGCTCATGCGGTTTTATCTAGCGCATTCCTTCCTAATTAAACTGTAAAACGTCTTGCACCTAGACATGGCAAAGCTTAAAAGCCGATAATAAATTCTCAATGGATTCCTTATGCTCCTCACAGATTTTTACCAATGATTTGCACCAGCTTCATTTACAATGTGGTTTATGGATTGAATATTTTCAATAAGATAAGAGGGCACTGTTCTGCTGAACACATAAAATATGCATGCTGTTATTATTCTCAGTTGTATAAATTGAACTCTTAAGGACTAATGAGTGATTTGTTGAAACTGCCCTTTAGAACTAATATGAGACTTTACTTAGTTATTCTTCTTTTTTTGCCATTAACTGCATCACAACTATGGCTGCACGATAAATGGAAATGGAATCGAAATCGCGATTCGACAGAAGCTGCGATTGTCATGCGTATCTTTCAGTGAAGCACGGTTCTGTGATCAGCAGTAAATCTCCATCCAAAGGCCAGAGGGTGCTCTTTAGCATTGAAACTCCAAATACGCCTGGCAGAAGAAACCCAGGAAATGCCTATAGCGGTATCTGGATAAACAGAAGATTTAACTGCTTTTATTGATTCAACGTGACTAATAAACACACGATTTTGACAATTTATCTGAGTTATTATTATTATAATTTTCATTCAAATAAAGTATATTTATAATACAATGCCTTTATCACTGCTTAAATACTATGAAATATGTTGCTTGCCTTATTCTGTGTAAGAAGCCACATCATCTCACAGAAGAATTTATTTCAAACACTCGACTGACATTATGAAGTGAGTCTGGAGTAAAAATATGTTATTAAATGTGGTATTTTCACATGCTTTCAGATGGAGCAGCATTTACTACACAGAGCCATAGTTCACCGAGAAGCTATGCAAACAGCTGTCATTATCGCGAACGATTTCTTCGATTTCATAATCACGCAATAAAATCGTCTGCAATTTTTTTGTGTAACTTGTCAGTGAACTACGGCTCTGGGTAGTAAATGCTGCTCCATCTGAAAGCATGTGATGATGATTTACTGCTGATTATAGAACCGGCATTACTATCAAAATGAGCATGACAATCGCATTCGATTAATCGTGCAGCCCTAATCACAACTCTGGACAGCAAGGAGAATGCAACGCTAAATGCAAAAACATAAAATGCAAACATTACTTGGCAAAATAATAGGCTTATCAGTTTAGAAAATGGAGGAGGAAACACCTCACATATCTTCTGTTGTCAAAGGCTATTTGTTCAATCAATCTCTAAGGTACTTTGGCACAAATTCATCCACTTGGTGCCAGCAGAATATTGTAGATGCCAACATGAACAGGTTGCACATACCCTCAACCTCAAAAAAACATTTGTCATTTGACATTTGCTCATTTTAGTACAAAATGAATAAATAAAAAATAAAAATATATAAATAATTAATTTGCTGAAAAAAAAATCACAACTCATGCATTGTATAAAACAAGTTTTGGCTTACTGCAAAAGATGTTTCTATAATTTTTCATATAAACTACGTTTTTTTTACAATGGCGTTAAAATATGTTGACCCTCTCTACAACATTTTTCAAAAGAAGAACCATTTTAATTCAGTTTAAAGAGCACGATTTTGAATCAACGTATATCTAATCTCTGTTTGCCTGGGGAAAACAGCTGGTGAGCTCCCCAGGGTTGCATTTCACCAGGGCCATTTTGGAAGCATTGGCATGTCAAAATGTATCTCCATCCAGTCAATGTAGCCTGAGGGAACAAAGCCTGATTGAGAGCTGTGATCAGAACACAGCTGGAGAAATAGAATAACAAATTGGAGACTTTTCTTTTAAAATACCCATCCCAACCAAGAGGGGGATTACAGAATTACAGAAACTAGTAAACAAGATCAAAATAAAAGCTTGAGTACTAGAGAGAGAATAAAAGATTGCAACAAACATAACTTTGACATTTTGATGTTATGGATGCATTTAGCACTTCATCTTTCAAAAGTCAAATTATATTGAAGGAAACTCACAGTCTGCTTAAAGTGGATAAGAAACTTACAGACAAAGCTCTTACAGCGTTATTATGGTTCACATATTATACAGTTAAGAGATTGTCTTTTACTTTCAGAAAATAAGGCCTTGCTTATCATTTATATATACTGACTGCATTTATTTCCTCAATTACAGTAAAAACAGTAATATAGATAAATATTTACAATTACATTTTATTTAAAATTACAATTTTTGATAACTGTGTATCATTATTATTATACTTTAATTTTCTGTGATAGTAAAGCAAAATTATCAGCAATTTCTCATTATAATATGCTGATTTTGTGCTCAAGGAATTTTGTATTAGTATCCATGTTAAAAACAACTCTGCTGCTTAATATTTTTGTGGAAACAATGATCCATTCAATATTCTTTGATGAATAGAAAAGTCAAAAGATCTGAATTATTTTCTTCTTGTTGTTTTAATATACATATGAGAGAGAGAGAGAGAGAGACTTAGTGAAGTAACATTTCTGTCCATAAAATCACTTTTCACATTTTTATATTAAATAGTGCAACATCTTTACACATTATCATTATAGTTTCTGAAGTCTACTTATCATAAATTATGAAAGATTAGGAAATGATGATATTATGAAATGTATTTAAAAAAGACATGATTTGTTAAAACTTTATCCTTCAATCTAAGGCATTTCTGAAACCTTCCTCACTTGTATAGAGTTGTCAGTTGAGCCGTCAATACAAATCTACAGCTGGCCAATTGCTTGTTAATGGAATCGACAGCTTAATCAAGGCATCATTGGGCACTGCCAACCCAACCTTGACAGGGAACGCCTCTCATTTTCAGTTAAGTAGCCCTTAAGTGGGGAAAGAGTCTAATGTCCAAATGTGCTTTGCAAAAGCCCATGTAGGCAGAAGTCACTTTGCTCTAATCTTCGACCAGATGTCCTTCTAACACAATTCCAACTTTAACGATCGTAAGGTAAACCGCGTAACCGTTCTTAAATCAGCACTATAGGGTAACTCCTAGCTACAGTTCTTACCCAAGATTCGGAAAGTTATTTCATTACTTTGTGGATTTGGAGGATGCTTTCTACCCTCTGGCGAGGTTGTGTGGGTTGTTTTGAGTCCCTGTCTTAATTTCCCTGTGCATTTGAAAGAAGAGTTTCGCTCTTGACATATCCGACTCTAGCGTGAGGTTCTTCTGTTGCTTATAAAATGCAGTTTTACTCACATTCGCTCTCTGTGGAAAATAATATTTTGAGGCAATCTTTAGGGTGTCTGTAGGGCATTTTGCAATGGAAACCAAGTATACATTACTTAACTGACAGGGTGATTCACATGTTAGAAAGACAGTAGGCCTATATTATAAAATCCTTGAGGCCAAAATAATATTATCTGATGGAATACTCACTGATTTCACTGACTGGTAGGGTGCTGTCGTACATATTGAGAAACTTTTTTTCCCTAAGCACTCAAAAGAAGGTCATGATTTCCTGGGTTCTCAGAATCAGCAGCTCATGAATTCTATAGATTCGCACTGAAAAGCCATTCCCATCAATGTCACAGAGGTGTTTTGTCATTTTATTTAATGGCTTTGTTTGTTTTAACAACAATTTGCCTTTCTTGCCCTTGTGGCAGTGTTTGCAAACACATCCGAGGTCATCATATAGAATCAGTGTAAGTGATTACAGTAATAGTCACACTACAACTGCCATTCACACCTTCAGCTGCATGCTAGTTCTCATTAAAATCTCATAAAAATCTTTCAAAATGACATTATGATTACACAGCAACATGGAAAGGGGGAAAAGCCAACGATTACCATGATATTTGCTGGTTCTGGCTGGATCCATTCAGCATTGCTGTGTTGCTAACAGGCTTATTTGCTAGTAGCAAGCTGGGGAATACACATTGAGGAAAGGATATCCCCCAACTTCCCCCTAGGGCCCTCTCGATGTAATGCAACACTTATTTGATCAGCCTGTCTGAATCTGGATGAGCTATTCTGCGCCAGGATTTGAGCTTCATGCAAACCGCTCTCTTAATACACAGAAACTGCATCGAAATAGACCCGCAGAGGTGAAAACAGCACCCATTACACCTATCGTAGGGAGCTGACACAATTCACAGAGCCCTGATTTAAAAGTCACTAATAATATTTTAAGAGAAAAGTTGAGTTTCTACTGAAAGTTTGGGAAATGAATTCAGCCTTTCTTGATTCATTTTTAATTGAACATCAACCAAATTTCAGTTTGCTAAAGGCAACATGCCTTACATGGCTACTTAATGTGTATAGAACGTATTCCACAAAAAGGCATTTGAAGGCAAAATATCATGCATTTGAATGAGGCTAAAGATCATTGCGCACTGTGTCCGAAATTTTCGTCCGGAATTTTTGCACGTAAAAAAATAAACACGACCTCACGTTGTGCCAATCACGTTTACACACTGCCTCAGAAACTTTCATCCGTCATTTAAAAAATTCGGATCAGGTTCGATTTTCTGCATTTTCGCATCCGTAGCATGCATTTTGATAGGAAAGGATGACGAATACAAAAAAAAAAAAAGCGGAAAAACGCATCGGAAATTTTTGACGCCTGAAGGCAAAATATCATGCATTTGAATGAGGCTAAAGATAATTGCGCACTGTGTCCGAAATTTTCGTCCGGAATTTTTGCATGTAAAAAAAATAAACACGACCTCACGTTGTGCCAATCACGTTTACACACTGCCTCAGAAACTTTCATCCGTCATTTAAAAAATTCGGATCAGGTTCGATTTTCTGTGTTTTCGCATCCGTAGCATGCATTTTGATAGGAAAGGATGACGAATACAAAAAAAAAAAACGGAAAAACGCATGCGAAAATTTCGGACTCAGTGTGCAAGGACCTTAAGAAGTGCTTCACAGCTCAACCTAAATCTCACATCCAGTAGAGTAATCCATCTATATTTTTTTGTTTATTGACATGTAAACTTTAATCTGAATTTCATTTTATATGGCTCAATAATTTACCTAACGGTAAGCCCCTCCTCTCGAACACAGATGAACCAATGGCAGTTGAGTATCAGTTGCACGCGCAAACTGGAACTCTGACATCTTTAGGTTTCATCGTTTTGATGGTGTTTATGCTACAAAAATGGAAAAACGATGTGCCTCGGGTATTTGTAACACTGATTCCAGGTATCAAGAGAGGATGGGCGATGGAATTTATCTTATTCCATTTCCTAAACCCAAACAAAACCAAGCCAGATATCCCTTAGCATTCGACCCCAATCCCAATGAAGACTAAAACATTCATTTTCTGGTTGCCATACTCTCATTAAGTTACAATTTTCATCTGCTCAAGCAAAACGCTAATGTCATCTTGTGCTTCAGCAAGGTATCTCTGGCTAAAACTATAGCTAACTTTAAGTTAGTGAGTCCCGTTTGCACTATGATCTGTATTTTTACATATTTATTTTAAAATATCTATCCCTCCATAGCATATTTAAGTCCCACTTGAATGGTGGTCCTTCTGTGTCCAAAATGTATCAAAAACATCTTGGGACAAGGTTTTCAAACTGACAGCTGTCAGCAACTTCGTTTGTTTGTCCGAGTAAGTGACAGTAACTAAGGGGGGGGTCAATTGTATCAAATATTCTTTAGGTTATTTTTCTTTTGAATTAATTTTTCTATTTGCCATTTTAAAAAATAAATAAATGAAAGTAAGATCAGTGCGTCTGAATTGACTGGCTCAAAATATTTTTGTAAAGCTGCATTAAAAAAAATGAACTATTAATAAACTTTAATAAACTATTCCTTAAACTCAATTAAACATTTTGTATTCATGCTCTCTGTGAACATATTTTAGTAAAAGTACATTGTTTCATTTTGTCTCATATTATTGAAAAATTACTGCTTTTTTACTGTCTTCCTTAGCATAATAGCACCACAAATCAAACCTACTGGCCTAAAACTAGAGCTTCCCAGTCTATATTTTTCTTCACAAGTCAAGTCAAGTCACCTTTATTTATATAGCGCTTTTAACAATACAGATTGTGTCAAAGCAACTGAACAGCATTAAGTAGGAAAATAGTGTGTCAATAATGCAAAATGACAATAATAAACACTATTTTTTCAGTTAAAGACAGTTCATCATTGAATTCAGTGTCAATCAATGTCAACATCCAGCTCAGTTTAAATAATATCTTTGCAATCATCTCAAAGATATCGCTGGAAATGAAGTTGGGAGATGAATGTAACATGTACAGTAACATCTAACAGGAGGTAGATGACAATATCCTATAACGATGTTAAACTCTGTGCCATAAAAACCAGGTGATTTCTCTGTATTGAGCAGATGTATAAGCATTATGAAATGTATCCATTTATCTGCAACTGCTGATGATAATCCAAGCACATTTAATCCACTTAGGCAAGCTGAAAGGTGCTCCCGGTTAGTGCATTTGACTGGTAAAAATAAGAATAACACTATAAAGGCATTCATGTCTGTGAGCACCTGACCACCCTCGTCTCTAATTGCAGAAGTAGTACATTCCGATTCATCATGCTTCAATCACAGAGCCAGAAGCCTTGCCTTGCTTTTCTCTATCCACATAATAATGCCACCCGGTACTGTGCAAAATAAATGCAACTCTAGACGTGGAGAAGCTATGTTATTTGCCTTTCAATGCAATAAGCAAGGTAGCTATTTCCTTTGAGAGATCAACAACGTGGCTGCAATATTCCAGCAACTTTATTTTACTCTCAAGATCAGAGTCTCTTATTCTTTGTGATATGGAAAGATGGGACAAAATGCAATATAGTTCACGCTAATAAAGCACTTTGCGGTTTCTAATAATGCTTCTGGGCATTATGATCTCCAGTATTTAGTGTTTCTTGGTGAGCAAAGCAGTGCTAAACTCTCACCTCTCCGTCTGGTGGCTGTCATTAAGACATATAGGCCCTATGCAGGAAAAAAAAAAGAGAAATTAATTAAAAAGAAAGTAAGTAAGATGGGCATAATCTCTGCCTGAACACAAGGGGATATTAAGAAGGGTGATAGGAATTTGTAATCATTTCTGAATTGAGATTTATGATGAGCAGAATAAAAGCTGTACCACCTGACATTAAGGCTTTAGCACAAGCATAAGTCACATTAATAAAAGACATCAATAAAAAGTGACTCCATCATCTCAGTCTGTGTTACTGACTGTCTACTGCTACACACATCAAGATATGTGTAACATGTTGGAGATGATTGGATTCAGCATGATTATTTAAACATGGTTATGGATGGAAATTAATCTGTGTGAATAATACATGACAATCATATTGTCATGTTGTGTTGCATGATATTTTATTTCATATTTTTATTAAACCCAACAATCAAATATATGCGGCAGATTATATATTATAGAAATGTGAAGATACTGATGGTTTCGAATACCAACATAAAAAAATAATTACATTATAAAATATATATATATATATATATATATATATATATATATACACACACATACATACATACATACAGTGGAATTAGTCATTTGGGGTCAGTAAGATTTTTTTGAAAGAAAAAGACTGACATATATATATATATATATATATATACACACACACACATTTGTCATTTGACATTTGCTCATTTTAGTACAAAATGAATAAATAAAAAATAAAAATATATAAATAATTAATTTGCTGAAAAAAAAATCACAACTCATGCATTGTATAAAACAAGTTTTGGCTTACTGCAAAAGATGTTTCTATAATTTTTCATATAAACTACGTTTTTTTTACAATGGCGTTAAAATATGTTGACCCTCTCTACAACATTTTTCAAAAGAAGAACCATTTTAATTCAGTTTAAAGAGCACGATTTTGAATCAACGTATATCTAATCTCTGTTTGCCTGGGGAAAACAGCTGGTGAGCTCCCCAGGGTTGCATTTCACCAGGGCCATTTTGGAAGCATTGGCATGTCAAAATGTATCTCCATCCAGTCAATGTAGCCTGAGGGAACAAAGCCTGATTGAGAGCTGTGATCAGAACACAGCTGGAGAAATAGAATAACAAATTGGAGACTTTTCTTTTAAAATACCCATCCCAACCAAGAGGGGGATTACAGAATTACAGAAACTAGTAAACAAGATCAAAATAAAAGCTTGAGTACTAGAGAGAGAATAAAAGATTGCAACAAACATAACTTTGACATTTTGATGTTATGGATGCATTTAGCACTTCATCTTTCAAAAGTCAAATTATATTGAAGGAAACTCACAGTCTGCTTAAAGTGGATAAGAAACTTACAGACAAAGCTCTTACAGCGTTATTATGGTTCACATATTATACAGTTAAGAGATTGTCTTTTACTTTCAGAAAATAAGGCCTTGCTTATCATTTATATATACTGACTGCATTTATTTCCTCAATTACAGTAAAAACAGTAATATAGATAAATATTTACAATTACATTTTATTTAAAATTACAATTTTTGATAACTGTGTATCATTATTATTATACTTTAATTTTCTGTGATAGTAAAGCAAAATTATCAGCAATTTCTCATTATAATATGCTGATTTTGTGCTCAAGGAATTTTGTATTAGTATCCATGTTAAAAACAACTCTGCTGCTTAATATTTTTGTGGAAACAATGATCCATTCAATATTCTTTGATGAATAGAAAAGTCAAAAGATCTGAATTATTTTCTTCTTGTTGTTTTAATATACATATGAGAGAGAGAGAGAGAGAGACTTAGTGAAGTAACATTTCTGTCCATAAAATCACTTTTCACATTTTTATATTAAATAGTGCAACATCTTTACACATTATCATTATAGTTTCTGAAGTCTACTTATCATAAATTATGAAAGATTAGGAAATGATGATATTATGAAATGTATTTAAAAAAGACATGATTTGTTAAAACTTTATCCTTCAATCTAAGGCATTTCTGAAACCTTCCTCACTTGTATAGAGTTGTCAGTTGAGCCGTCAATACAAATCTACAGCTGGCCAATTGCTTGTTAATGGAATCGACAGCTTAATCAAGGCATCATTGGGCACTGCCAACCCAACCTTGACAGGGAACGCCTCTCATTTTCAGTTAAGTAGCCCTTAAGTGGGGAAAGAGTCTAATGTCCAAATGTGCTTTGCAAAAGCCCATGTAGGCAGAAGTCACTTTGCTCTAATCTTCGACCAGATGTCCTTCTAACACAATTCCAACTTTAACGATCGTAAGGTAAACCGCGTAACCGTTCTTAAATCAGCACTATAGGGTAACTCCTAGCTACAGTTCTTACCCAAGATTCGGAAAGTTATTTCATTACTTTGTGGATTTGGAGGATGCTTTCTACCCTCTGGCGAGGTTGTGTGGGTTGTTTTGAGTCCCTGTCTTAATTTCCCTGTGCATTTGAAAGAAGAGTTTCGCTCTTGACATATCCGACTCTAGCGTGAGGTTCTTCTGTTGCTTATAAAATGCAGTTTTACTCACATTCGCTCTCTGTGGAAAATAATATTTTGAGGCAATCTTTAGGGTGTCTGTAGGGCATTTTGCAATGGAAACCAAGTATACATTACTTAACTGACAGGGTGATTCACATGTTAGAAAGACAGTAGGCCTATATTATAAAATCCTTGAGGCCAAAATAATATTATCTGATGGAATACTCACTGATTTCACTGACTGGTAGGGTGCTGTCGTACATATTGAGAAACTTTTTTTCCCTAAGCACTCAAAAGAAGGTCATGATTTCCTGGGTTCTCAGAATCAGCAGCTCATGAATTCTATAGATTCGCACTGAAAAGCCATTCCCATCAATGTCACAGAGGTGTTTTGTCATTTTATTTAATGGCTTTGTTTGTTTTAACAACAATTTGCCTTTCTTGCCCTTGTGGCAGTGTTTGCAAACACATCCGAGGTCATCATATAGAATCAGTGTAAGTGATTACAGTAATAGTCACACTACAACTGCCATTCACACCTTCAGCTGCATGCTAGTTCTCATTAAAATCTCATAAAAATCTTTCAAAATGACATTATGATTACACAGCAACATGGAAAGGGGGAAAAGCCAACGATTACCATGATATTTGCTGGTTCTGGCTGGATCCATTCAGCATTGCTGTGTTGCTAACAGGCTTATTTGCTAGTAGCAAGCTGGGGAATACACATTGAGGAAAGGATATCCCCCAACTTCCCCCTAGGGCCCTCTCGATGTAATGCAACACTTATTTGATCAGCCTGTCTGAATCTGGATGAGCTATTCTGCGCCAGGATTTGAGCTTCATGCAAACCGCTCTCTTAATACACAGAAACTGCATCGAAATAGACCCGCAGAGGTGAAAACAGCACCCATTACACCTATCGTAGGGAGCTGACACAATTCACAGAGCCCTGATTTAAAAGTCACTAATAATATTTTAAGAGAAAAGTTGAGTTTCTACTGAAAGTTTGGGAAATGAATTCAGCCTTTCTTGATTCATTTTTAATTGAACATCAACCAAATTTCAGTTTGCTAAAGGCAACATGCCTTACATGGCTACTTAATGTGTATAGAACGTATTCCACAAAAAGGCATTTGAAGGCAAAATATCATGCATTTGAATGAGGCTAAAGATAATTGCGCACTGTGTCCGAAATTTTCGTCCGGAATTTTTGCATGTAAAAAAAATAAACACGACCTCACGTTGTGCCAATCACGTTTACACACTGCCTCAGAAACTTTCATCCGTCATTTAAAAAATTCGGATCAGGTTCGATTTTCTGCATTTTCGCATCCGTAGCATGCATTTTGATAGGAAAGGATGACGAATACGAAAAAAAAAAAAACGGAAAAACGCATGCGAAAATTTCGGACTCAGTGTGCAAGGACCTTAAGAAGTGCTTCACAGCTCAACCTAAATCTCACATCCAGTAGAGTAATCCATCTATATTTTTTTGTTTATTGACATGTAAACTTTAATCTGAATTTCATTTTATATGGCTCAATAATTTACCTAACGGTAAGCCCCTCCTCTCGAACACAGATGAGCCAATGGCAGTTGAGTATCAGTTGCACGCGCAAACTGGAACTCTGACATCTTTAGGTTTCATCGTTTTGATGGTGTTTATGCTACAAAAATGGAAAAACGATGTGCCTCGGGTATTTGTAACACTGATTCCAGGTATCAAGAGAGGATGGGCGATGGAATTTATCTTATTCCATTTCCTAAACCCAAACAAAACCAAGCCAGATATCCCTTAGCATTCGACCCCAATCCCAATGAAGACTAAAACATTCATTTTCTGGTTGCCATACTCTCATTAAGTTACAATTTTCATCTGCTCAAGCAAAACGCTAATGTCATCTTGTGCTTCAGCAAGGTATCTCTGGCTAAAACTATAGCTAACTTTAAGTTAGTGAGTCCCGTTTGCACTATGATCTGTATTTTTACATATTTATTTTAAAATATCTATCCCTCCATAGCATATTTAAGTCCCACTTGAATGGTGGTCCTTCTGTGTCCAAAATGTATCAAAAACATCTTGGGACAAGGTTTTCAAACTGACAGCTGTCAGCAACTTCGTTTGTTTGTCCGAGTAAGTGACAGTAACTAAGGGGGGGGTCAATTGTATCAAATATTCTTTAGGTTATTTTTCTTTTGAATTAATTTTTCTATTTGCCATTTTAAAAAATAAATAAATGAAAGTAAGATCAGTGCGTCTGAATTGACTGGCTCAAAATATTTTTGTAAAGCTGCATTAAAAAAAATGAACTATTAATAAACTTTAATAAACTATTCCTTAAACTCAATTAAACATTTTGTATTCATGCTCTCTGTGAACATATTTTAGTAAAAGTACATTGTTTCATTTTGTCTCATATTATTGAAAAATTACTGCTTTTTTACTGTCTTCCTTAGCATAATAGCACCACAAATCAAACCTACTGGCCTAAAACTAGAGCTTCCCAGTCTATATTTTTCTTCACAAGTCAAGTCAAGTCACCTTTATTTATATAGCGCTTTTAACAATACAGATTGTGTCAAAGCAACTGAACAGCATTAAGTAGGAAAATAGTGTGTCAATAATGCAAAATGACAATAATAAACACTATTTTTTCAGTTAAAGACAGTTCATCATTGAATTCAGTGTCAATCAATGTCAACATCCAGCTCAGTTTAAATAATATCTTTGCAATCATCTCAAAGATATCGCTGGAAATGAAGTTGGGAGATGAATGTAACATGTACAGTAACATCTAACAGGAGGTAGATGACAATATCCTATAACGATGTTAAACTCTGTGCCATAAAAACCAGGTGATTTCTCTGTATTGAGCAGATGTATAAGCATTATGAAATGTATCCATTTATCTGCAACTGCTGATGATAATCCAAGCACATTTAATCCACTTAGGCAAGCTGAAAGGTGCTCCCGGTTAGTGCATTTGACTGGTAAAAATAAGAATAACACTATAAAGGCATTCATGTCTGTGAGCACCTGACCACCCTCGTCTCTAATTGCAGAAGTAGTACATTCCGATTCATCATGCTTCAATCACAGAGCCAGAAGCCTTGCCTTGCTTTTCTCTATCCACATAATAATGCCACCCGGTACTGTGCAAAATAAATGCAACTCTAGACGTGGAGAAGCTATGTTATTTGCCTTTCAATGCAATAAGCAAGGTAGCTATTTCCTTTGAGAGATCAACAACGTGGCTGCAATATTCCAGCAACTTTATTTTACTCTCAAGATCAGAGTCTCTTATTCTTTGTGATATGGAAAGATGGGACAAAATGCAATAAAGTTCACGCTAATAAAGCACTTTGCGGTTTCTAATAATGCTTCTGGGCATTATGATCTCCAGTATTTAGTTTTTCTTGGTGAGCAAAGCAGTGCTAAACTCTCACCTCTCCGTCTGGTGGCTGTCATTAAGACATATAGGCCCTATGCAGGAAAAAAAAAAGAGAAATTAATTAAAAAGAAAGTAAGTAAGATGGGCATAATCTCTGCCTGAACACAAGGGGATATTAAGAAGGGTGATAGGAATTTGTAATCATTTCTGAATTGAGATTTATGATGAGCAGAATAAAAGCTGTACCACCTGACATTAAGGCTTTAGCACAAGCATAAGTCACATTAATAAAAGACATCAATAAAAAGTGACTCCATCATCTCAGTCTGTGTTACTGACTGTCTACTGCTACACACATCAAGATATGTGTAACATGTTGGAGATGATTGGATTCAGCATGATTATTTAAACATGGTTATGGATGGAAATTAATCTGTGTGAATAATACATGACAATCATATTGTCATGTTGTGTTGCATGATATTTTATTTCATATTTTTATTAAACCCAACAATCAAATATATGCGGCAGATTATATATTATAGAAATGTGAAGATACTGATGGTTTCGAATACCAACATAAAAAAATAATTACATTATAAAATATATATATATATATATATATATATTTACAACAAGAAAAGTTTCTTGAGCAGCAAAACAGCATATATGTGGCTTAATTTTTTTAACTTTTTTTTATATACGGCTAATCATAACATTATTTTTTTAATAATTTAACAAGAAGTCTTTAATTATTTGTTTCACATCTTTCAACAGCAGTAAAACAGCTAGCATGTAAGAAAATGCTTTCTTCTTTCAGAAAAACTTTGTGTTCTCTCTGCACTCTTTATATAGAAAAAAAAATAAGAATGGAGTAAAGCATGACTTATTTGTCATATGTTATTACATTTTTGTGTTAATAGCATCACACTATATGACTCTGGATACTTCAGAGGCACTTAGAGCATGGAAGTTTGTTTCCATCAGTGTTTAAATTACAGTGGCTGTTACTTTTTCATTTCTGCGATTTTAACTTCCAGAACCCCATTTGGCAGAGTGAATGTCAAGCTACTGCTTTTACGGTCTTATAAAAACTAGTACCAAACTGTCATCAGAACACATGATGTGCACCAGCGTTCACGAGCACTTAAAGAGCTTTTTTATCTCTCTGAGAGAAATATTCATCATCACAGCCTTTCATTCTTCATTTGTCTTAGTTTTACTTACAAGCACACACAAAAGAAAAGAGAGGGGGTGTTATTTTGCAATTTTGAATTATTTATGCCATGTTTTCCTTTGTCTCTTGTTGCTTAAGGAGGAAAAGTTGCTTGAAAACCTGCCCTCTTCTTCAGCCAAACGCATAGTAACAATCAAGTGAAGCTAAAGGAATGCACAAACAGCCTTGATCAGACACCCTGCGTCTTCATCCCCAAAGTCCTTAACAGATGCTTTGGGAAATAAAACCAATCCACGTGTGCTACAGATGTCAGCTCGCAGCTTTCAAAAAGACAGTGCTATCTAAAGCCAGACACCTTTGAAAGCTAAACCTCCATAAGTGTGTGATATATACACTGAGACCACAAGCTGTTAACCCAGCAGAGAAGAGCCTTGTAATACTTATGAAGTTTGTGGCTATGAAAAATGTCTCTATAATGCTCGCCAAGGCTGCATTTATTTGATCAAACTACGATCAAAACAGTACTGTTGTGAATATTATTACAAGTCTATTTTGATATATTGTAAAATGTAATTTATTCATTTGATGCAAAGCTGATTTTTCAGCATCTTTACTCCAGTCTTCAGTGTCACATGATCCTTCAGAAATCATTCTAATATGCTGAGTTGATGCTCAATTATTATTGGTTCTATTATCACCAATGTTGAAAATAGTTTTTGCTGTTTAAATATTTTGTAGAAACTGTGATACATTTTGTTCATGATTCTTTGATGATTTTTTTTATTATTATACCAAAACTTTGAATAGTAGTGTAGAATGGTAATTTCTAAAGCAGCAAATCAGCATAATGATGATCATGTGAAACTGAAAATTGGATGCTGAAAATTCAGCTTTGCATCACAGGAATAAATTACATTTTAAAATATATTCAAATAGAAAAAAAAAAGTATACTGTAATCATATTTTACAATATTATAAATTAACGATTAAATAAATGCAGCATTGGTGAACATACAGTAAGAGACTTAAACATTTAAAATATTCAAAAAAACAATTATTACAGTCTTTTAATCTACAATGTAGACAGACAGATTATACTAGCATGGCGTCCTGGGGTGGGCATTTGGAAATAAGAAACAGAGTGGAGCATTTATGAAATTCACTGATATTCCAGCATAAATATTAATGTCACTGTATATGCAGGCCTGCTTTGAATCTGAACTGTTTTCATTAACCTCTGCCTTTTTTAAACTCATGCCTTAAATTATACTTTAATTTCCTGCTTATTTCAAGCAGGAACCTAATCAATGAGAACGGGTTTAGTAAAAAAAAAAGTCCACATGTCTCAAACCGTATTCCCTCCAGCGCTATTCAGATCTAGTTTGGAATAAGTGGAGCGCAAAGTGCATTTGCAATCATTTGTGCAGCCTTTGACACCATATATTTAATTAAAGTTTAAACATATTAATGAGTAATTTGCTTAACCCTACAGTATTTGTCGACAGTATAGTTCACTCAACTGCTCACAACTTTACTGAGAAGTTGCTTCTGCAGATCTTAATACATGGTTATTTAGTACTTAGCACTTCATTATAGTAACTTGCACGTGAACAAAAAAAACCCTGTCACGTAAGATAATAAACTGAGGAAATAAGCATTTATTTCCTTATCTGTGATAGATAATTCACTGCTGTGGTATGAGGCTTCCTTTAAGCAATTTTCTGCCGTCTTAGTCTTTGAGACCATGTGAAGTCTCTATTTGTTATTTCCATGCCAAGTTCTTAGCTACTGTCAGTGTGATAGATCCATTCGTGTTGTTTGGGGAAGTGCGGCACGTCTGAACGCAGGCTACTTAAAATTCATCACCGTTTTGACCAGCAGGAGAAATGCACTCAAATCAAGTCTCAAGAATGCACTCCCAGCCACTCTAGGCATGTTTACAGGCAAAAGGAATATCAAAAAGAGCCTTAAACCTGTTTGTGAAGTAAGCTTACAATGCTTTTTAATTTTATTATTATTATATTAATAACATGCCAAAGGCATATTTTTCAGATATGCCTTTGGCGTGAACTTATATGTTTATAGAAACAGCATCATAGATCATGCAATAAAAATACTAACAACTACACAAATAGAACACATTTAGAGTTTAAGACTTGAGAATGGAAGGCTTGAACCCTGAAGTCAACACTGATAAAAACAATTGGTAACACTTTACAATAACAATAATGTCCAGCACAAATATCGAAACAAACATTTTTAAAATGAAGATATATTTACTTTAGAAGCAAAATGACTTGAAAACACAAGTCTTGTTATCTGTAAATAAATCAATAAATATTCATAATTCCAGTCTTTTTGGCAGTGTAAAACTTAAAAAATATATATTATTAAATGTTGAAATTAGTATTATGTAAGATATTACATGCTGTAGATGTACAGGTCTTTGCTAGTTCATGTTAACTAATGTAATTATCGATTATCAACCAATAAAACCATATTTCAAACTGTTACCAAATAATTAATCAAGTGGGCCTACTTACTTAAAATGTCACGTCTTGGAATTATAACTCAAATATCACAACTCTACAGAGTTCTTTGACTTCGAAATCCATTCGATTTATAATTGAATTGTTAATAATTCAAGATGATCAAGTAGAGAATTGCAACTATGGAGAATACCCATAAGCCCTTGAATAATTTATGTATTCTTGGTCATTTGGACATTTGATAGATGTTCTTAATGTTTTTTTTTCCTCGCTCTTTTAAGTATTGTTGATGTTTTTTAATGTATGATTATGTTTTTTTAATAGTTGAGTAAGTACCAATACAACTGAAAACAAATACCAACTACTTCAAACAATAACAATTAAAATAAAATAAAATAAAAAAATTGCAGTTAAGTCTATTTGCAATTATCAATCTAAATGATTTATACATACATTAGGTAAACTGGATGACCGAAGTATTGGATGCAATTTCTAATTAATTTAAATTGATTTACATCCTTTATGTATGATTTATCAATCACTTTACAGTGTATTCTACAGTAAATGTACAATTTAAATCATAATTGAATTTACTGGGTTGGTATATCCACCCATATCTGTCCAATACATTTCTGAATAATTGTGTAATTTAACTAAAAACAGATAGCTCCACTAAATAACAATGACTGTTTCAGCACCTGGTAAATTGCACATTTGAATCTTTACTCAACTGCAAACAGATTAAAAACAGAAACCGAAAAACTTAATCAGGGAATAATAAACAGCAGGACAATAATAAATGGGGGTTAATGGCTATTTGTTGCTAATGAGGCTTTTCACAATCTCAGTTGGGCTTGTACGGCAGCATGAGCTGTTCTTCTACAGATATCTCACTCCAGAACAGTCTCCTTAAAAGTGATTCATTTTAACCAGCAGGCACAAAATTGGGCTGGAACTGTCCAAGGTGCTGGTCTTTCATCTGCAGTCCTCACCTCGTTTGTCTCAAGACACCCAATTTAAAGAGAATAATTTGGAGGGGAAAATAGGATCATGGAGCACTTTTGTTAAGGTAAGAGTCTCTTCAGGCAGACATTCTTCATTTGTACCCCAAAAATGAAGCAGAGAGTGATCAATTAGAATGTGGGAATATAAGTCCATTTAATGTACAGAGCAGGACGACCAGAATGCAAAATAAGCTACTGTGCACCAAAATGCATTTAAATCTGCATTTGAGTGAGAAATACTGAATGCCAGTTAATAATTAAACTGTGTAAAATGCACTGTGACAACAGCATTTGTGTTTATCATGCCATTAAACGCACTCACTCCTTGGACTTGCACATGATGTATTTAAATTTGCTCATTAAGATTTTTTACCACTCATCAACATACACTTTAAGAATAAAAAGTATCTCTACTTAGTGCACTTTGAAGAAGAAAAAAACACTACATTTGGAAGAAAAGAGTGGAAGCGAGACAAGATAGTTAGATGAAATGCTGATCAAGGCATTATAGAACTTTGCATTGGATATAGCTAGAAGCACTGTGAAATACATCATTACAATGTACAGAAAAACGAGGAACAACTATAAATCTAACCAATAAAATGTGTAATAAAAAACTGGGTGTCCATGGCTGCCCATTAGATCTTGCCTGAAGTTTATAAAGAGTATCTTGGGACAGTTAAAAGACTGATCCTATAGTTTGATGAGACCAAAACTAACAATTAACAATAAATTATGCCGGGATTTCTAGTCTAGACTTTTGCTTTTTGATGGCACTGCTTTGACCATTTTCTGTAGACTTCACCTTCTCACCCACCACAATTGATCAATTGTATACAATGTCTGCATGCTATTGGTCAAACTACTTTTTAGCCATTACCTTCAGCAAGTATGAAAACAATATTAAAACAAAGCCGAAACCTAAACATTTTAGGCAAGTTTGAAATCCTAGCTAGGACATGTCGGAAAAAGAGGAATACGGTCACCCTACATTAATATTTAAAGGTTTTAAAGCATTAAAATTGTTACTTGATGTGGGCTCTTTGAGATACTTTTTTTTGTTATAAAAAATTGATTTGCAACATTCTAAATGCATTAATTGCAACATTCTCATAATGAATTAAACTCACTATTATGGCCAAGTATTTGCCAATAAGGTACATATTTGAATGACTATTACAGTTCATATACAGTTCAGAAACTTTTAACACATTTTACAATGTATGTGTTTCTAATTGCCCATGTATGCTATAATACTAGAAAACAGTATAGTTACATTACTGACATATCTTTTATAAAAAAAAACAACGTCAATGTTTACAGTGTTGCCTATAAAAAAAGAATAATAAAGTGAAAGAGTAGAAGGGAAGAGAACATGTTTTCTTGGAATTGAATACAGAAAACAGTATAGTTACATTACTGACATATCTTTTATAAAAAAAAAACAACGTCAATGTTTACAGTGTTGCCTATAAAAAAAGAAACATAAGTATGTTGTCTACATCACATGCCATGAAAAAAAATTCCATGAAAAGAAAAATATATAATATACATTTTATATATATTTTCCAACAAGTTCCTCAAACACTGTCATTGGTCAGGCAAGCAGAAGCCCCGCCTCATGTCTTGCCATTGGTTGAGCTAACATTGTGATGTGGGGCTGGTCAGAATGCTCGCTAATGACAGCCTAATGGCTTACTTATAGTTATCTCTGCATATTAAGCTGAAACAAAGTGTATTTTAAACATTGAAAATAATTGCACGCTTCCACTATAAAGTGCACTCACCTTTGTAAAAGGATTTGATAGTGCTTCAGAAAAGAGCAAACCGTTTACATAAGTAGCTGTATTTCCTGTTCTTTTAACATGGAACTTTGACCTTTTTATTTCTTGGATATAATTAGGCTAACCTTTCAGAGCCTATATTCGGACCCCAACAGACTTATTAACTCCCCAGCATTGGAATGGAGACTCTCTCTTGCTCTCTCACAGGTCTGAGCTGAGTAGCCAATCTCCTGCCCAGTCAAGGAATTCATTACAGGTCAAAACAACCTAGCGCTCTTTGAAGCAGTGCCCATTACTCTTTGCTAGACATTTTAGGAGGTCTTACTTGCATGAAGGAACACAACAGCTCTTGGGAATCTCGTCAGATCTAGGTCCAGCAGAGTGAGCTTTGCCCCTTTGAACCCGGCGCCAAACCAGCTTCCCTTCCCCAATTTTTCATGTTAACCACATAAATAGAAGCTGTCAAACTGAACTGGGGTCCGGCGATAAATTCTTGAAGACCTACTTGTCTAAATCCGGTTGTTGGCGTTTGGTCAGATGTAAGCGTTGAGGCGAGACTTTACAAATATCTTTGTTTGATTCGAGAGCCAAATATGCTAATGGTTCGAGTGTCTAAAAACAGGCAATTCAACTTCAATCTC
>NW_015506398.1:170506-196221 GCF_001515645.1 Sinocyclocheilus grahami
TAGCATTATGGGCAAAAATTGCTTTGTTTGAACCTCTTCTGACCTCGTGGCCATTCTGTGATGCATCTTTAAACGCTTGCTTCCTCTGTTCACGACCTGCCGCTTATACGTTCCGGTGTCACATCACAGTTGTTTAGCTTATCTCCACCCCTCCATGGTAAGAGAGGCCCGTTTGGAAATAAACCGAGACTTTGCGGCTACAATAGCACAAAAGCGTACATGGCTGCAATGCTAATGCAGCGATAAGAGGGGTGTTCAGATTTACAGAGGAGAGACAGATGCTGAATTTGGACATCCTTGCATATCAATGGAGATGCTCCAAGCGGAGGGTTTAAAATATGCCGTTAATGGCAGTTCTCCAATTAGGTATCAAGCCCAAAAATCAATGCCACTGGATTGAGATAATTACGAAAAGTATGCAAATACCAAAGCTATGGATAGGAATAGGTCATCCTCGTTGGGCTGGATGGGTAACAGTCTGTGTTCATTATGATTTTAGGGTCATTTGACGTTAAAGCACAGTCAGTTATGGCCTGTATGAGGTAAGCTAACAGGGCAGATGTACAACAACCTCCATTATCATTGAAAAGACTGTTCTGTATTTAAGCAAGAAAGTACTGTACAACAGCATAACCATGAGGGCCTTATTGCATTCATAAAAAGGCTCATGCTTTTTAAGAATTATACAGAATAAACACATTTGTATTTTTTTAAGTATTGCCTTAAATTAAAAGTCACAGAGATTTGCACAATTTTTTTTTAATATTTTACACCAGAATGTTTTCTTGTATTCCATTATAAGCATGCATGCATGCATGAACGAATGAATAAATGCACGAAGGCATGAACGAACCAATGAACGAATGAATATTCAGTGTAGTTTCATTTTTGATTTCCATTGTACATTGTAGTTGGATGAATGTGTTTCACATAATAGCTGTTACTCTGTGTATTTTATTCAAATACTCTTAAATTATTACCATTGATTTAGAGGGAGAAATCATTAAGAATGAAGTTCCTCCCACTGATAACGGTTTAGCGACTAATTCATTTAAGCAATTATGCAAATCAGGTAATGGTGCAAGCGTTCCCATAAACTACCGTATATTCTTTTCCCAATCCTCTGGAGTGCTCGGTTGTGGATGATGGAGCAGACAACTGTGATCTGGCATACTTTACTGTGACTGTGTTTGGATATATAACACTCTCACAGGTCTGAGCTGAGTAGCCAATCTCCTGCCCAGTCAAGGAATTCATTACAGGTCAAAACAACCTAGCGCTCTTTGAAGCAGTGCCCATTACTCTTTGCTAGACATTTTAGGAGGTCTTACTTGCATGAAGGAACACAACAGCTCTTGGGAATCTCGTCAGATCTAGGTCCAGCAGAGTGAGCTTTGCCCCTTTGAACCCGGCGCCAAACCAGCTTCCCTTCCCCAATTTTTCATGTTAACCACATAAATAGAAGCTGTCAAACTGAACTGGGGTCCGGCGATAAATTCTTGAAGACCTACTTGTCTAAATCCGGTTGTTGGCGTTTGGTCAGATGTAAGCGTTGAGGCGAGACTTTACAAATATCTTTGTTTGATTCGAGAGCCAAATATGCTAATGGGTTGAGTGTCTAAAAACAGGCCATTCAACTTCAATCTCTTTGTATTCACGATTTAGATTAATATTGTATAGAAGAGCACTTCTTTTGCGCACGTTACGTCTCTCAAGCTAAACAGATTTTGACTGCCGTTTATATTCTCGCTCAGCTTGTTCCAAGTGTTTTCGACAGGCCCTCACAAAACAATGGAAAGCCAAGGCTAAAGTTAGCTAAGCAAACAAGCCGTCCAATGAGACCTAATTTCTTTTCTAAAACAGGGAAGAGATTATCAAGGTCGCACATGTTAAGCTTCCTGCTCTCCCACACGCTGGCATATAACCATATGTAGTGAGTCATGGGTGCCCAATCTCACAGCACTCCGAAGCCCAGCCGTTTGTGTTGGTGTGCAGCCAGCCATTCTTGTTTTTTGATAACCCTTTCAAACGGATAGCGTCACATTAATAGGCACCCAGCAGTGTGGCAGCTCAGCCGTTTATATATTTATATCTGCGCACAAAAGCAAGATGCCGTCTGTCCCTATTGATTTATAGCATTATGGGCAAAAATTGCTTTGTTTGAACCTCTTCTGACCTCGTGGCCATTCTGTGATGCATCTTTAAACGCTTGCTTCCTCTGTTCACGACCTGCCGCTTATACGTTCCGGTGTCACATCACAGTTGTTTAGCTTATCTCCACCCCTCCATGGTAAGAGAGGCCCGTTTGGAAATAAACCGAGACTTTGCGGCTACAATAGCACAAAAGCGTACATGGCTGCAATGCTAATGCAGCGATAAGAGGGGTGTTCAGATTTACAGAGGAGAGACAGATGCTGAATTTGGACATCCTTGCATATCAATGGAGATGCTCCAAGCGGAGGGTTTAAAATATGCCGTTAATGGCAGTTCTCCAATTAGGTATCAAGCCCAAAAATCAATGCCACTGGATTGAGATAATTACGAAAAGTATGCAAATACCAAAGCTATGGATAGGAATAGGTCATCCTCGTTGGGCTGGATGGGTAACAGTCTGTGTTCATTATGATTTTAGGGTCATTTGACGTTAAAGCACAGTCAGTTATGGCCTGTATGAGGTAAGCTAACAGGGCAGATGTACAACAACCTCCAGTATCATTGAAAAGACTGTACTGTATTTAAGCAAGAAAGTACTGTACAACAGTATAACCATGAGGGCCCTATTGCATTCATAAAAAGGCTCATGCTTTTTAAGAATTATACAGAATAAACACATTTGTATTTTTTTTTTTAAGTATTTCCTTAAATTAATGCAAATCAATGCAACAATTATTTTTAGTAATTTTATTATTCACCCAAAAATGTATATTCTTCGATGTACTCACCATGTTATTCCAAACTTGTATGACTTTTACATTACATAAAAGATGATATTTTGAAGAACAGATTTGGAACAACAAAAGTGAATAAAAGACAGCATTTTTACTTTGGGGAGATTTTTAAAGTTCCATCCTTCCACTAGAAGACATAGTTGTTTCTTGTCAAATATATGTGCAATGATATAGAGTGAATTCCAAAAGTCTGAGAACACTAGTAAAAATGCTTCTATTTTGATTTTTTTCCCTTCTATTTTAACAATTTATACGTCAAATTATATTGAAGTTATACTATAATATCAATGTAATTTAAGTGAAAGTTTACATTAAAATGATTAAGAATTTACTGTGTTCCTCTTTTGTTTTAATGACAGCAGCATTCAAGATTCAACTCCACAAGTTTGTGTAAATCTTCCAAAAGTTTAAAAGAACAAGAACATCTGCTCTTTTGTGTTTTACATGAATAAAAGTCACAGAGATTTGCACAAATTTTTTTTTTCATATTTTACACCAGAATGTTTTCTTGTATTCCATTATAAGCATGCATGCATGCATGAACGAATGAATAAATGCACGAAGGCATGAACGAACCAATGAACGAATGAATATTCAGTGTAGTTTCATTTTTTATTTCCATTGTGCATTGTAGTTGGATGAATGTGTTTCACATAATAGCTGTTACTCTGTGTATTTTATTCAAATACTCTTAAATTATTACCATTGATTTAGAGGGAGAAATCATTAAGAATGAAGTTCCTCCCACTGATAACGGTTTAGCGACTAATTCATTTAAGCAATTATGCAAATCAGGTAATGGTGCAAGCGTTCCCATAAACTACCGTATATTCTTTTCCCAATCCTCTGGAGTGCTCGGTTGTGGATGATGGAGCAGACAACTGTGATCTGGCATACTTTACTGTGACTGTGTTTGGATATATAACACTCGTTTCATGAATAACCGCTTTCTGGATCAAAAAAAAAAGTGCATGTCTCCTAAATAAAATACCCTTTACCGCCTGCTTTCCACGGGTGGTAATAACATTAACTGCACCAGGCAAAAAGGACTCTCACAAAGGCTTTGGTGAATAAGGCACAAACTAAGAGGCTAATTTACATAGACTGGAGGCGTGTTTGTGCTGAAAAGAATGACTGACTTAAATACGGGTGGACAGCGAAGACGCAGGTTCTCACCAACTCTACCGTGGCGCAACTGTTTAGTAAATTCATGTTATTCAATAGTTAAATTGCACCGATAACCCAGTCTTCAAAATATTTATTATTCATCTGACATTTGTCATGCCAGGTGGAATGTAAAAGGACCGTCATCAACTCCACAAACACGACTGAATGTCTTTTCAGGCGAACCACTCAAGCGCAGGAGGGAAATAATTTGACTCTCAATGTGGATGTGATTCAGCCGTGAGTCAGTAGCATGCAAACGCAAACCATGGCTAATCTGCAGCGAGACCTATTTTAAGTGATATCTGTGAGAGACACCAGTCTCCTCCTTGTTTACTGATGTGGCTTTAAACAGAAGAGGCCTTTGGAGTCGTGCATACAAACATCTGTTCGAGTGCTAATCTTGCCAACGAAAGCACTGACGGAAATGTTTGTTGATGCAGGATTTCTCGATTGGCGAAAAACACTAAGAGACTGGAGTTAAAAACAAACTTGAAGAACCGCAACAGTGCACTAATAACGGTTTAGTAAAAGAAAAAAGGCAGAATTGACTGCAAAAAAAGTTACACAAATAAAATACTTTAAGCTATCTGTTAACCGGAAGCCAGTCTTTTTGTTGTAAATATGCTGCTGACTGTTCATGTTTAACTTAATGAACGTTTGTCATTTTCAAAATGTTAGTTTGATAGATTTTTCAAACTAAAATGGTCATTTCAGAGAGAGTACTGTCAGCTAAATTAATAATGACATGAGGAAATATTGAGTAATTTACAGGAAGTGATTTCAAAACGACAAAACTGTGACTGAAAAGTATTACAAAAATTCACATCTGTGAAATCAAATACTTTATGCAATGTAGTTTTATAGATTATGTGCGTTATGACTTTGAGAATGTGGCATACTGACATTTGATGAAGTGCATCTGCTGTAATTTCCTCTCTCGCCCGCCAGTGTTTATAATTTACCCGCAGGAGGCTAACTTACAGCAGTTCACAGAGGTGTTTATAACTGCACTTACACAATCTTCTAATGTCTCTTAAATCACCTACTTCCTGTCAGCAGTCAGAGGTCAGAGGGAGAGAAACACTCGCTCAAGTAAAACACTGAGCACTGCAGCATAAACAACACAAATGTGCAGCGAGCGTATGCTTCAGAATCCGCAGATTTATCTAGATATAGACGACACATTGGTATTTGACAGATACTATAAATCTGCAGAACTGAAATCATTTATCTAAACATGCCAAAGAGGAAATGATGTGATACCGATCAGCAAGCGTCAAGTGTAGTATTGCCTCGCTTATAAGCCAAGTAATTACCAAATGCTATGATTTTAAATCAACTTTAAATTTAGATTATTTTAGATAGATAGATAGATAGATAGATAGATAGATAGATAGATAGATAGATAGATATTATAAAAGGATAAATAATACATTCAACTCTCTCGCCCGCCAGTGTTTATAATTTACCCGCAGGAGGCTAACTTACAGCAGTTCACAGAGGTGTTTATAACTGCACTTACACAATCTTCTAATGTCTCTTAAATCACCTACTTCCTGTCAGCAGTCAGAGGTCAGAGGGAGAGAAACACTCGCTCAAGTAAAACACTGAGCACTGCAGCATAAACAACACAAATGTGCAGCGAGCGTATGCTTCAGAATCCGCAGATTTATCTAGATATAGACGACACATTGGTATTTGACAGATACTATAAATCTGCAGAACTGAAATCATTTATCTAAACATGCCAAAGAGGAAATGATGTGATACCGATCAGCAAGCGTCAAGTGTAGTATTGCCTCGCTTATAAATTACCAAATTACCAAATGCTATGATTTTAAATCAACTTTAAATTTAGATTATATATTTTAGATAGATAGATAGATAGATAGATAGATAGATAGATAGATAGATAGATAGATAGATAGATAGATAGATAGATAGATAGATAGATAGATAGATAGATATTATAAAAGGATAAATAATACATTCAAATTAGCATTTGATATTATATAAAATAATTATATATTAAAATAATAAATAAATTAAAAAACGTATAAATTAGGACTGCAACAGTACATTGAAAGTGAAATCCATTACAATATATTCCAAAAAATATTTCAAAAATAAAAATGATATAAATGATATATATTACATATTTAATAAATATGAATTTTATACAATATTTAAAATATTATACATTTAGACTGGAACAGTAAATTGTCATTGAAAACCAGAAACATCTGTTTTAATATATTGAAAATTCAAATTATATTTTAAAATGTATTGCAGGCTTTTTTCTTTTTAAACAAATAAATGCATTTTATATATTACATATTTTATATATTACATTGAAAATCAGTAATTAGGTTGTAATATATTGAAAATTCTAATTCTATTATGAAGTGAACTATTGATATTTTAAATAAATTGATAAATCATGCACAATATGTTAAAACAAATGCGTTAAGAAACACAGTGTGCTGATTTTAAACACCATACTGATTATTGAAGAAAAATAACAGTGCACTAATAATGTTTTAAGAACAATAGAGAAAGAATTGACTCCAGTAATCCAGTCATAGTACAGTATACTGATAACTGACCCACATTATGAACCGTAACTCCAAGAAGAAGTCCAATAAAGAAAGTGTGTTGATTTTTAGCACAGTGTTGTCTTCAACTATCCATTATCTCTATGCAAATCACGAGTTCCTAGTTTTAACAAGATTTGCATTTGCTTTTACACAAGAACACCTTTGCATAAGGCAGCAAAAGAACAGGTGGTAAAGTTTTGGCAAGCTTAAGGTTTAGGTGATGCTTCTGCATAAATAAAACGCTGCATCAGAGCCTCAAACGCTGCAGTCGTCATGACAGTCAGTGCACATTTTGTTTTCTGTCAGAGCTCGAGAATCAACAGCTTCTGTGCTGCCTGTGCAGAAGAAAAGATCAATCACAGTTCAGCATGCAAATGAATGCAAGACCAAATCGCAAACTACAGATTTCACTGGCACTTTTAAATGCATCAGAAGGAGACCTGTTCTAAAGTTCTTAAGAAGCAGGATGTTTACAGAAACCAAAATAGTGCACCCAAAACTTAACTTATTTACCACTTTAAACCTATGTTTTTAAAGTATACATGGCCGGACTTACCATTGGGCTTGAGTGGGCTGCAGCCCATGGGCCCCGCCTTTGCCCGTTTACATTTGTTTGATTTGTTCGTTATATGCCAGTCAGAATTCAGAAATTATTAGCCGCATTTCTACTGCGCACGCAAGATCTAAACGGGCCAGCCGGGGCTACAGCTTACAACTACGACCTTCGAGGCCACAATCGAACAAACTAATATTTATGATTATTTCACAAAGAAGAAGGACACACGTATTGAATCACGTCTGCACCGATTGGTTTGTTATCACATGGCTACTTTAAACAGCTCCATTAAGCCTTTAGCCCCAAAGAGAGCACATTTAGAAAGACAATGATAATTTCTCAAATGTTCACACCTTATTTCTTTACAGAGGATGATTCTATATTACAATGTTAATGTTCCACTAAATTATGCGATCATCTGATGAGTTTTGAGTGCTCTCTTGTCTTTCGGCCATTACACATAGTGGGGAAGAAATGTCATCAAAATGTTTATAAATAAAAAAATAGCAATTTAATGAGTTTCTGTTTCCTATATCATAGGCATAGCTATATCACACAAACAAGAGTCCTGTTCTTTTTTTTTATATCTGCACGATCGCAAATGTACAATAAACAACAACTTACAGAGTAACTTTCAGACACAAAATTCAGTTTTGCTCCGTCAGAAAGAACAGCAGAACCGCTGCGTCTCCGAACAACAGTGTTTTGTTCCTCAGCGTTACACGGAAGTAAATGATTCAATCAGGCTATAAGTAGGCTAGTCGTTTGCAAAGTTAAATGAATCAGCTTTTTAAATGAATCGGTTGATTCAACTCACTCATTAAGACAGTGACTTGCTGCCACCTACTGGCGGTTGTAGTTTCATATTTAAAAAAGTAGCTCATTTCATTTTTGCAATCATTTAATATTCTACATTCAAATTTTATATTTAAACTTAACATTTATGCACGATTAATTTGATTGTTAATAGCCAGCATGTCTTTTTATTCGATTTCATTTATTGATTAAATAAGAACCTGACATAAGAGGACATAGATATGACAATAACTTTTATAATACTAATAAGCCAACATCTCTGGCTTTTTTTTTTTTTTTGCTCAAAGTTATTTCAGTGTTTTGATCTCTCAACTGAGAGAATACATCCTGTTTATTATACTACAATGAATATTTAATATTACATTTAAACGTGACTATAGCCTAGAGATGTTGCATATTAATTGTACTATTGATGAACCTCAAATCACATGGTTGTGTATTTTGTGTTACTCCATAATGCTGTTCTATTTGAGGGCATTTGTAGTGTAGATATAGGGCCCAAACATAACCTCAAGCCCAGGGACCCCCGCCCCCCTAAGTCCTGCATGAAAGTATATAAACATTTTTATCAAAGGCCATGAGAGTGACACACTCAATGCCACAATGCTAAGACTGCATTATCTACAAAAAAGTTTGAACCGAGTGTAATAAGAGGTCCAAGCTGAATGCATTTCAAAAAAATTGTGGGGGAGCAAATTAAAATGAGTATAATAAAACAAACTACTGTGCTATAAACATGTCACTAAAATGCTACATTTCTCATTGAGGCAGCAAGGTTGACTAGGACAGTTAACATGTGTCCACTGCAACTGACCAGCATGCTGACAAAGAACGTTAAGAACATATACGTTCTCAAAACCCTCAGTGTCGTCTTCACATAGAAAAAAAAAAGCAGCGAGTCAGTAGCTTCTGAGAAAGCCGTTTAGAAGCTAATTGAAACAATTTTCCCTTGCTGCAGGGGAGGCCAAATTACATCGTCTTTGAACTGCAAGATTGGGAAAAGAAAATTCTTTGAGTGAACTTAGAGGTTTGCAATTGCTCAGAGACTGCGAGAAAAGGCAATTGTGAGAGCGACAGTTGTAAAGCAAATGGCCATTCCTCTGTCATTATCGTTGCTTTACATTACGCTTTCATCATATGTGACAAATCGCCACCGCCTTTAGCATATCTCAGATGGAACAAGAACAATAGCAAAAACAACAACGTAAATAAATATTGAACCGTGAAGAGAAGTCATACAGTGACTCCATATGTAGAATGTAAAGTGATATTTGTGGAATTCAATTGGGAAAGGTCTGGAGCACAAGGCATCACGTAGACAAGGTAAGCATCCCATTAACAACACTGAAGGCTACTCAAAAGTTAATGGGGATACGGCGGTGCCGACTGGTCAGAGAACGAGAGAAGACATTTGCATTTAAATTGGAACAACTTCCAAAATCCTATCGACCCACAGAAGTCGAGAGCTGGAGAGGATTGAGTGTATATAGTGATGGTGGGATGAAGGAGTGATTGTAGAGACACCATCAATGTGAATCCACTCGGAGGCAGGAAAGAAAGACGTCCATCCATAGATCCTCTCTAGAGGGCAAAGGATATACTGAAGACTCAGATGAACATTGTGGCTCCATTCGTGTGCACTTCTGTACTACTTAAACTACACTTATTTTTTCCTCCATCATGGCCCTGTTAGGCCTCTAATGTTGAAACCAGTATCTTTATCTTAATTTAGAAAATATATTTGATCATATAATTTGAATTATGTATAAAAATAAATTACAAAATGTTTAATGCTTTGAAACAATTAATTGAAAACCAGTCAAATATGAAAATATTTGATTTGAAGCATACATACATACATGCATATAGGGCTGCACGATTAATCGAATGCGATTGTCATGCGCATTTTGTTAGTAAAGCCGGTTCTGTAATCAGCAGGAAATCAGTATCACGCAGATGATTTTATTGCGCTATTATGAAATCGAAGAAATCGTTTGCGATAATGACAGCTGTTTGCATAGCTTCTCAGTGAACTACGGCTCTGTGTAGTGAATGCTGCTCCATCTGAAAGCATGTGAAAATACCACATTTAATAACATATTTTTACTCCAAACTCACGTCATAACGTCAGTCGAGTGTTTGAAATAAATCCTTCTGTGAGATAATGTGGCTTCCTACACAGAATAAGGCACGCAACATATTTCATAGTATTTAAGCAGTGATAAAGGCATTTCATTATAAATATACTTTATTTTAATGAAAATTATAATAATAAGAACTCAGATAAACCATATATTGCCGTGGTCATGTGTTTATTAGTCACGTTGAATCAATGAAAGCAGTTAAATCTTCTGTTTATCCAGCTACCGCTATAGGCATTTTCTGGGTTTCTTCTGCGAGGCGTATTTGGAGTTTCAGCGCGAGAGACCCCTCTGGTCTTTGGATGGAGATTTACTGCTGATCACAGAACCGTGCTTCACTGAAAGATACACATGACAATCGCAGCTTCTGTCGAATCGTGATCTCGATTCCATTTCGATTTATCGTGCAGCCCTACATGCATACATAGACTTTTCAATTATATATGAAAAATATATAAAAATAAAAAATAATATACAAATATTATAATATTAATATTTATAATAATATATAATATTAATATAAAATATAATATATTAAATATTTTGGCAAGGAACAGTAAATTCAATGGGAACCAGTAAAATCTGAAAATCATTTGATTTGTCCTGCATTGATGTCCCTATAGTGGCACACAACTAATTAATAATAATAACAATAATATTTTGCATACATTATATATATATATATATATATATACACACACACACACACACATATATATACACTTCTACATAAAATAATTCTACATATATATATACACATACGTATATAAATACATAAAATACATTAAAATATTATGAAATTAAAAATAATATGAAATATATTTGAAATCGAACAGTAAATTGTTATTAAAAACCAGTAAAACCTGCTGTAAATCATTGAAAATTCAAATTGTATTATCAAATGTATTATTGATTTTGTAATAAAAAAGAAATGATACACACTTTTTTTTTCCTTCTTATGACAATAAGTGAGACTCCCACCTCTTGCCAAGTATTGACCTTTTCTGGTCAAACTTTGGTGTCTTCCTGCCCACAAAATAATTCACTAGTTTGTCAAAGTCTAGCTGTCTGACCAGGTCTGATTTTATTGACATAAATGTAGTAAATGTGTGTGTGGGCCCCAATGGCCCTAGAAATCCATCCCTGCTTCTTTCTTCATCCTAGACTTTTTCTTTTCATTCCTCAACCTTCCTTCTTTCCTCATTTTTATCTGAAGTCTTCCAAGCCCCTTTTTTTCTCCTCAAGTTGCTGTCATATCTAATTCACTGGAAGGCACAATCATACAGACCTGCAGATGGTGTG
Source organism: Sinocyclocheilus grahami (assembly GCF_001515645.1). Lineage (NCBI taxonomy): Eukaryota > Metazoa > Chordata > Actinopteri > Cypriniformes > Cyprinidae > Sinocyclocheilus > Sinocyclocheilus grahami. Next base: position 182,034 of record NW_015506398.1, read on the forward strand.
CTAAAGAGCGTTTCTCTTATCTCTATCGCTCCTGCAGTTTTGCAGGGACACCTGTCGCCAATGAGACAGTCGGCTGCTTTGACCCGACTTTATCTCGCCCCCACTGGACCCTTCTCACCATAGCCCAGCTATGTGCTACTCTCTTGAAGGCAAATAGCGGCTTCCTGCTAAGTAACGGCCAGAAATACCTCAGGAGCCCGTCTGTAGTAAAGAGCAGGCTGAGAGGACCAAATGATTTGATGTGTGAGATGACCATTAGCATATGGTAATGAAGTGAGCTGTTGCACTTTTGACAGATTATTGACATGTGGGGGGAAAACACATTGCGGTGTACCGCTCTAACAAGCGCAGGGATGTTAATTCGATTTAGATTAAAAGAAGATTTCACCGTCATGTCATTCCAAGCATTTATTACTTTCTTATGGCACAAAAAGCATCAGAAAAACTATGCCATGAAAGCAATCAATTAATCAATCAGTCAGTCAATCAATCAATGAATGTGGGTAAACAGTGAAACCAAAATATGTTTCAAAATGTATTTTAGATGCAAGTAAAAACTTTTCCACTCGTACAGGCCCTACATTTAGACTAAATCCAATGTGAATGGAATAGAGAGCAAATATTTGAAATGAATTAATAATGTAATAAGACATTTGAATAAAATTCAGCAAGAAACATACTTTACAATATGACTTTTATTCAAATATGTGACCCTGGAGCACAAAACCAGTCTTAAGTCGCTCGGGAATATTTGTAGCAATAGCCAAAAATACATCGTTTGTTATTGATTTTCCTTTTATGCCTAAAAAATCATTGGGATATTAAAGATCATGTTCCATGAAAATATTTTGTAAATTTCCTACTGTAAATATATTAAAACTTAATTTTTGATTAGTAATATGCATTGCTATGAACTTCATTTGGACAACTTTAAAGGCGATTTTCTCAATATTTAGATTTATTTTTTTTTTGCACCCTCAGATTCCATATTTTCAAATAGTTGTATCTCGGCCAAATATGGTCCTATCCTAACAAACCATGCATCAATGGACAACTTATTTATTCTGCTTTCAGATGATTTATACATCTCAATTGAAAAAAAATGGACCCTTATGGCTGGTTTTGTGGTCCAGGGTCACATATGTTTTGCTGTTATAGACCAAAAAAAAAAAAGTTTTCTTGGATTGAAATATATAGAATATATATATATATTTTTTTTATATATATTTCTTAATTATTTTAAATATATAATTCTTTGTAACTAGCACAGTTAATATAATTAAAAAAACTGGGCAAAAATATATTTATATAAAAGGTAAAAAAAGGATATTTACATCAAGTAAATTATAAGGTATCTTTGTACCTTATTAACCACTAAATGATGCATGTTTCTACCTCAAAGTTAAATATTAATATTTTAAAATACCCTTTGAAGCAGTACTGGCAAAGTGACTGTTTTATACTTTTTTTCTGAGAGCTGTAAAAGCTACAGTATATGGACAGTCCGGTTTTCTTTAGAAAGGTGCAGCATTTCAAGGCCGGATGCAAACAAACTGAGAGCAGAGTGACCTGAACCCTTTCCCAGGGAAAATTTCTCCATTGCTCTCTGTTAATGCTTCTCTGTAACTACCTCCATCTCATCTGTCTAGCTGATGGGCTCAACTTTCTCGCTTTTTTGTTTTCCTTCTCTTTCACGCCGGTCAAACCTGCTGAGTGCCCTGACGAGCGCTTACAGACAAAAGCCACGCTCAGACTGCACATTAAACAACCAGCGAAATAAAAACAAGGTATGGATTATTAAATTACAGCAAATTGTAGGGTTTGTAAAACATCTCTAATACAATATCACAGGTCAAGTCGCTTGCATAAGCATTCAGCCTAGAAAAAAAAGAAAAGAAATGAAACCGAAAACTCACTGGTAATTTTCTCCCAGGAAATTATCCAATAACTTTACAGACATTTCCATTAACCCTAAAACACAACACATTGAAATGAAAAATTCAAAACATAGGTACAACACCTGTTAATAAATAAATACTGATATATATGGGTATACAGATAAAGCATATTTAAAAATAAAAAAATAATAAAATAATTCAATTCAATAAAATTAAAAATAAAATAAATCTGGTATAATACAATAATTATAATAGTTTGTTAAAATAGTTAGTTAAAATAAAAACAATTAAATTAAAACTATCAAAAGTGTTAACTGTTGCAATTATTATTAATTCATATTTACCTATTAAATAATATAAAATTAAATATAATACATAGAGTAATATAATGCATAATATAAAATAATCCATAACACTGATATAATATCATATTTATAATACTCTGATCTATTTAGGAAAAAACTCAAACTGCTAAAAAATTAATAGCTATTATATAATATAAAATATTATATATTATGAAATGTGCATAAATAAATAAACACCTTAGCAACTGTATAGCAACATCATGGTAACCAGTTGTTTCGCACAGTCAGGTACTCATCATTTAAACATACTGTATATATATGCATTAATATACATTAATAACAACGCTGGTAAAATTAAGTAATATTTATATAATAGTATTAGTATGAATATAATATTCTGGGGGAAAAAAACTTAAAATAATAATGAACTATTCAGCTATTTATCTGTTGACATGACATGACAACTTTAACCTGATGCACCCAAAAATAAATAAATAATTTAAATACCTGTATATTTACAGGAAGTAACCACCATGCTAAAACACCTTGGCAACCACTCACAACAACCTAGCATCATAGTAGTGCATTTTGCACATTCAAGCTCTAATAATCATGTGAGAGACTATGAATGTGAGATTTCATATAGAGCTCACAATCGAGTTCCCCTTACAAAACATAGACAAGCTCTTGTATGATCTAGAAGCAGAAACACAGACTTATCTGGTTGCTATTGACCCATATTTTATGTATTCAAGAGCAGCAGTCCTCTGAGGTCTCGTTTCAAATCACAAACATTTGACGTCAACACTCCTAGACAGATGTCATTTTCACTTGAGAAAGGACATGACACTCCCGTCCAAAGAAACCAGTTCGGTCCAGTGTGCCACAGCCTCCAAATTAGATCTCTGAGGAAAATCATTACACAAGTAGATGGACGATCAAATCTTCTGGGGCCTTCCAACCTTCACTGAGTCCCAGCTGAAATTTGTTTATTTGTATCCTAATGGCTGGCGTGGCATTGCCTGTCACATGCCATCTAAGATATTTGTGTTCACCTGCTCTGTCTCTCAGTATTTCAGCAGCATTAGAAGAGGGGCAGATAACTCCCATGACCCTCCTGCTCTCAACCACACAGGACAAGAGAGTCACTGATAGCTGACCGATGCGTGGGACTGCTGTTATTAGGCATCTTTTTTTTTCACTCAAAATGGTTGAGATAGGATTTCAGGACAGAAGATGTGTCTAAGTAAGTGGAAAAGCCTATATGTGCTAAGAGATGTCTCAATAAGGCTATAGTGATAAGCTACAAAATAAAAGGCCTCGGACAAGCATTCAGGGGAAAAAAAAAATCAGGTGCAAAATTCTGATTGGATGAGCCACATTCATATCTGGCTAATGACCTAGATTACCTGGACAAATAATTTTCTGTTTTGATTTTATTCATCAGGAAGGCTCAAGTATCCTTCATCGACATCAGCGCTATGGTTTTTAACACATACTCAGAATCATTCAGCAGCAGCATTATTACAGAGGGAGAAAAACGACTCGAGGAGCTTCATCTCCCTTTAATAAGACACTTGAGCTTGTTTGTCTAATCACATGCTTTGACAATTCTGGGTGCAATCATGGGAAAACTATCCCTGAGAAAGCAGATTTAGTTGTAAATTAAATCCAGATGGAAGGCTTTAACAAATGTAAAAAGTCATTCGAAGATCAACAAAGTATGAAATTTCACTCTAAGTTCATACAAGTTAACACCCATGCAAATTAACATGCTTAGCTTATTCGGTTAAATTAAAGAAAGAAAGAAAGAAAGAAAGAAAGAAAGAAAGAAAGAAAGAAAGACTTTAAAGACTTTGCCTCATTTCAGAACACCACTGATATGTACAAATACAATCATATTATGTCAACAATATTCTTTATATATGCAACTTTATAACCGCATACATTCATACATATACAGCATGTCCAAAATGTAAATAAACATACATATAATCATATACACATACATATCTGTATGGACTAGATATGTATTAATATATGAAACTGCTCCAGTTTGTACTAGGTTTAATATGTTTGTTTGTACTAGGTTTAACATGTTTTTACTTCATATGACAATACATTTCATATTGTCATACATTTGTTTATGGACCCACACATAACATTGGGGGAAACCCCTCTGCTGACCCCGCCCCTCTCTTCTGAGCCGCTCTCTGAGAGACTGTTTACTTTAGCCGCATTCATCAAGAAACTTGCTAATTAGCACATTATTAGGAAAGGCGATTTGCAAAGATTCATTACAAAACCTTATACTCACTTCTTCTGTAGGTGAAGCTGGATCACGAATGATTCACGCAAACATGGATGCATTTAGGCAGATCGGGGGCGCATTCCCTTCAAAAACAAACAATCCACTGCGTCTTCAGTGGCTCAGATGTCGGGAGTAAATGATGACTGCTATGTTCATTATTACATCCAACAACAGAACACCTCAATCGCTTAGGAGACATTCTTGTCTACACCTGCTCCGGCGGTGAAACAATGGTGGACTGATGACAGCTCACACAGGGCGGGTCTAAGGTAAGATGCCAGTCCAGTCTGTGTTTTATCATTTTAGGGTGGTTGTGTACACACACTGCCAACACACATTTCAGTTCAAACCACTTGTAAAAGTGCATGTAGCATCCTATGACCCCTTTAACACATTTCCTCGTGTAAAGAATCAACACTAATAATCACAGGTGTCAAGCACAGAATCCTATCAAAAATATTACAATACAGTATAAGCAGCATTATGCATTCGCTTGCCGCACTTATGCAGTGTGCATGTGTACGCATTTGGCCTTCAGTCAATCTGTGCATTGATTGCGGTTCTTGATGAGATGAGGTCTTTCGGGAGCTCACCTGCTGTTTGCATGCATATGTGCTTGTTTACCGCACCCATTCACTCTGTAACCGCTCATCCTTTCATTCCCTCCCTCATCCCCTCGTTCCTCTTTCTCGCTTACTCATTATTATTCCAGCCGCTCCACAGCAGGAGTAATTGGTCCGATCAAACTTTCTCCCAATAATGCAAACAGAATCATTACCCCTAATGAAGTGAACACTCTGAATGGCTGGAGAACACTTCATTTTGGAGAAATAAGGTGCTCTTGATAAGTCGGATTCAGATGCTGCGTGTGATGAGAACACACCTGGACTGAAGCTCCTAATCTGACGTCTTCAGAGACACAGAACCTGCTGTGTTGAAACGTGCCTGACTCAACCAGAGCCCCACGTTTCCTGTAAATGCACACACACACACTACCATTTGTACAGTACACTGTCTGTGAGCACAGCTTGTTAACTTCACTCCACCGAGCACCCTGTAGAGATAGCGTGAGAGGGAGAAAGGGAGAGAGAAAAATGGCAGCAGTACCAGTTGCATTTAACGACCCTCTCAGCAGACAGAGGCAGCCAGCATGGGACAGTTCCATTTCACTGGCAGCTCATTGTCATTAGAATGCCTCTCTTTCAGCATCATCCACAGCCTGGTTTGTGTTCCTGTGATTCAGCTTTGCTAGCTGGTGCTATAAGCAGAAGAGCACAAAGGCTTCTAAAAGCTGCTGGAATTGTTACTACTTATCTGTCCATCAAAGATGTCTTGAAAGGGAAGACTCAAGTCAACATCACACAAATGTGCATAAAAAAAATTGGACATATATAAAAAAATGAATACAGATTTGTGTGATGTCGACTGGACTAGTCTTTTCAAATATCTCTATGCTGAATAATAAATATTAAAATATCAAAAATTAATTAAAAACAAACTATATAATATCTATCTATCTATTGTATCTATCTTGCTTACTGATTAAAATAAATTAGACATATACAACCCATCAAAATTTGGGGTCAGATTATTTTTTATTTATTTATTTTTCTTCCAGCAAAACATTTATTAATTTTGACAAAAAAAGTGAAAGACATTTATGTTGCTAAAAAATTATACATTTTATGATGCTTCAATCCTGAAAAATATGCACCACAGTTTCCATTAAAAAAAGCTGTTTTTAACACTGATGGTAATAAAAAATGGATTTCTGAAGGTATGTGTGTGTTGTCAAATGATTAGTGCTGTCAAACTTTTTGTTTACATAATAAATATACACAGCACACACGCATATATTATGTATATATAAATACACATGCATGTATATATTTAAGAAAAATGTTGTTTATACATTTAAAATATTTATATATAATATCAATTACATGAACATAAATATATACATGGAAATATTTTCAAAATATACAGTGTATGTGTGTGTATTTATATATACATAATAAATATACACAGTATACACACATTATGTAAACAAAAACGTTTATTTTGGATGTGATTAATCACTTGACAGCACTAATATATATATATATATATATAGCTGATTTTTATATTCATTTTTCTGTTTAGTGAAGGCATTACAACAGATTTTGTACAGACCCACTGCTAAGAGTTTTGAATGAAAGCTGAAACATCCTGCATCAACAGAACAACAAATTACTGCAGATGTCAACTGAATTCTATCAGATATTCAACAATCACCTGAGTGAAAGAAAAACTGCACAGACGTTTCACAGTGTTGTTAAAAAGTTTGGGTGGTTAGAGCAAGCTTTAAATTATGTTCTTCAAGCTGTGACCCTGAAATAAACAGCAGAGACAGTTGCTCTGAAGTTCCTCTCTCATGAGCACAAGTTCATCTTTGATGCTGAGAGACAAACTATGTTTTGAATGCAAAGAGAATGGGGTTAAAGACATGCTACAATGCTTACACACACACACACACACTGCATAGACATATGCTTTGTTTAGTCAAGCATAATCTCTTGTCAGTGCTTCCTAGCATGTAGAGTGTAACGCATTCTGTCTTAGACTATCAGTAAAGAATGTAGTTCCTCTGTCCTGTGGCTTATACACTGAGAATGTACTAAAGTCAATATGTTATGACAGCACTGGAGGCAGAGAAGATAAATGTAGACATGGCAAGAAGCAGTGTACAGTAAATATCTTAATCATTCCTAAACAGTAGGTGTACTGAAACATTGATTTATAACAATGTACAACTAAGAAGGGAAAGTTTGCCAAGATTTTCTCTAAAGGTACTAGAAAGAAAGGAAAATAAGTGTTTAAAGTGTTAAAAATGTAAAAGTTTGGGGTGTGCATTTCTATTCTGGAAAAAAAAATGTATCCACAAAAATATTAAGCAACACCACTGTTTTCAGTGTTGCTTATAATAATAAACATTTATTGAGCAGCAAATCAGCATATTAGAATGATTTCTGAAGGATCATGTGACACTGAAGACTGGAGTATAGAGGCTGAAAATCAGCGTTGCATCAGAGGAATAAATTACATTTTAAAATGTATTCCAATTTAAAACAACTATTTTAAATTGTAATAATATTTCACAATATATTGTTTCATTTTTAAGTTTAATATTAAAATAACCACAACAAGTGAAGCACTTTTGCACTTCTTTGGGATAAAAAGAACAGTGCTTCATGATCACTAGTACAATCAGTTAGAAAATACATGACAATCTGAATCAGAACAGGCTGATAGTGTGAACAGAGTTTGCTGGATGTGAATCGAAAGGAACTCAACTTCATTGATATCTACAATATTTAACCATGTACAGCCAATGAATAGTCTCCAAATACACAACTTTACACTTTGCTGAATGGTTGTCTTGTTGCATAGTCAAAATCCATGGTGATAAACTTTTAGGATCCCAGGATCTCTCCAATGAAAACAAATGAACATTTTTATGAGTGCCAATACAATACTTAGCAGCAAAAGCCTTCTTCTACATGACAAAAAAAAAAAACAGCTGAGTGCTAAACATTCAATATACTCTCCCAAGTTTAAACTAAAGACCTGCCTGCTCTATCACGCATTCAATGATCCATCACACAGTACATGGATCATGATGCCTTCATTCACCTCTGCCATCCTCTACACCCAAAAGAAGTTTGAGCAGCCTTGTTTGCACTGTAGATGTCTCTTTTGCACTTTTTGTCAAATATTTACCCACTACCTTTCTATATTTGTGTACTCCTCCTTGGGGTTCAGTAATTCGATTTGGAAAATTTGAACCTGCCATTTCAAAACCAAAGGCTGTAGGAACATATCAGAGCTATAGATTTAAAGATCAAAGCAATGGTGGGAAAAATGAGTTCAAAACAATGGCTGGCCCCTGAGAAATTACAATGAAAAAAAAATGGAAGTGATAATGAACAAAAGATACAGAGACAACCACCAAAATAATTCAACTCCCTGGGGTGAAGAGGATCATTATTCACAGAGCACACAAACAAACTAAAAATGGAGTCAAAGAGATACAACATCTATTAAAACGGGTGCAGGGAAACTTCAGCATCCATTAAAACTTGTCCAGTTCTGTGTCTCTATAATTGTGTGAAATGCTTTACTATAATTCTGAAGCTATTAAAGCGGACACATACCATAAGCTAATGTACTGTACTGTAGGGCTGCACGATAAATCGAAAAGGAATCGAAATCGCGATTCGACAGAAGCTGCGATTGTCATGCGTGCGTATCTTTCAGTGAAGCACGGTTCTGTGATCAGCAGTAAATCTCCATCCAAAGGCCAGAGGGCGCTCTCACGCTGAAACTCCCAACACGCCTCGCAGAAGAAACCCAGAAAATGCCTATATAGAAAATGTAACTGCTTTTATTGATACTACGTGACTAATAAACATTTTATAAACACCTTATTCTGGGTAAGAAGCCACATCATCTCACAGAAGGATTTATTTCAAACACTCGACTGACGTTATGAAGTGAGTTTGGAGTAAAAATGTTATTAAATGTGGTATTTTCACATGCTTTCAGATGGAGCAGCATTTACAACACAGAGAAGCTATGCAAACAGCTGTCATTATCGCAAAATATTTCTTCGATTTCATAATCAAAGGGTATTATGTATGCATATTTTATTTAATTATTCACACATAACATTTATTATTTTTGCTAATATTATGTATAGTATTGATACATTTGATCAAAAATGTAAAAAATGTGATAAACATAAGACAAATGTATACAAAAATATAATATACATATAAAAACTAATTTAGAGAAAATATATAAATAAATATTTTTTTGTTTAGTTATATTACTATTAGATATTAGAATTATTAGCATTAATATGATCATAGAAATGTGGCACAATGTGACATTCACAGCTACTATGATAACTGTGGTTTAAATATTCAATTATGATCAAAATAATTTTGGACCAATGATATTTTGCTGTGGGTGGGGCTACCCAGTTTGACACCACATAAATGGAAATAAAGCAACCGACTAAACGCGCTGTCTTTTCACAGGTAGCTAGGACAAAATCACAGATTTACATCTCTAAAATATATTTTAGTGCTTGAGAGACCTGCATTTATCCATATAACTATTAAAACATCCCTTTCATTATTCTGGTATAGCCTAGCAGTTAAAGATCCAGGCTGGAAATCAAAGCCAGCTAAGGCTGATTCTTCAGCCTGCCTGCCCTTGATCAAGGCACTTAACCTGAGGCGACTCCAGAGGGACCGTCCCTGTGTCTTAACATGACATTGCTCTATGGCGATGTTGCATGAAAGAACATAAAGCGAGCTCAACTGGCCCCAGTTGTGTGGCGATAAATAATGAGCCTCAGTTTTATTCCCCTGGGCTCCAGAGTGGCTTTACGGTCTCTTTCTCTCCCAGCTATCCTAGACATCACAAAACCCAAAACAGATCTAGGCAAAACCTTCATAATGAAGCACAAAGAGATGAATGCTGCAATCATCAGCCACTGATAGATGACGGGAATAGAGCTCACTTTAGATGGCAGCCGCTGCTCTTTAACAAAATATCATAACATTTGATATAAACTTGGCACTAGCTGTAACCATTTTATGGCACATCTAGTCTCTTTAAAAGGTTTCAACGCTTCAAAAACGATTACGGCTTCAACTGGGAAGAAATTTCAAATCTTTCCTCAGTAAAAGCGCTAATACATCAAAACACTAAAATACGTTTGAACAGCTATTTAGACTTAAGCACTCAATAACCGTGATGTTTAAGCTAACTGGATCCAAAAACAACAGGGAAAGACAGGAAAGCATCCAATTCACTCATTCATCCACTTGCTTATGTTATATCTGTTAGCACATATCAAAACCTGAAACTGACACACTTGACATTTCATACTGCTCAAGTGACTCATCAGTTCTGTAATCTGCAAGACAGAATTGGGCAACCTGTCAACAGTGGCTCTTTTTTCTAAACCTGGTGAGGTATCTATGTAGGCAGCCTTTCAAGGCATCAAAAGGTGCACTTCCAAAACGAAGTCGGTTCAAAAGGTACGTAGCATGATTGTGTTGCCTTCTGTAACAAAAGCTCAGGCAGAGCGAAGTTATAGAACCCAAGTGCAACAGTTGGAAACGAACAAACTACAAAGCAAAAAGCCAAAAATATCAAACAACAAACAAGGAACCAGAATAAGCCAAAGAATACACAATGATTGACCAAAGGGCCTACAATACAAGCACATACTGCAACACTTAAGTACAATGCTAGACAAGTATCTGTGAGAAACACTAGAATGTTTGTGTGTGTATATGCATTACCTGAACGCAGCTAGCATTAGTATTAGCATTCATCTCAATGGTAGATCTCAGAAGCACATGGCTTGCATGCTGCCATCTTTGTTCACAGGCACATTTTGGAGGTGCTGGGAAATTGCAATGCTGATTGGCTGATGGTACCACAAGAATGTGAAAAGGCCTTCACTAGTGACAGGGAAGAATCTACTTCATGCTTTTAAGGATCCATAATATGGGTACCAGTAAAATGTATACTTTTATATAATGAAATGTTGCATTTTATTTTTATTTTGTCAGAACACAGTGCTGACTGGCCATCAGTGACAAAATATGATTTTATCAGTGTAACGTTAGAATAGTTTACAGCATTTACCAGCAGGTGCTAAACTCTCATTGCTAAACTTTTGGTAGATATACACATGCTAATGAGGGCAAACAAGGAAAAGGTGTAAATAAAGAAGACTACGCCAGAAACAAGGAAGCAAAATAGAACAATGAGATGCTTTCGAAATAAGAGCATGATGCAGCAGAGAACATAAAACACCAGGGGGCTGTTTCATAAAACAAGTTTACCGAATAAGCCAGGCTTATTTCAGTTAGTCTGACTTATTGTCACTTGATTTGGTTTCAGAAAGCAAATTTACCATAGCTCAAGCTCAGTCACTGTGGCAACTTATGCTGGGAAACTAACCTGAGGCCCGTTCTTCTTACTTTGCTAACTCAGTTAGCTGGATTTGATTGTTGACGATTTGGCATTTTCTTGGTTTGTTTGGTTCTTCGAAGCTCATCCCGGAGTTGCTGTTATAGCAACAGGTCCGTAAGCTTAAACCTGCTCGGGAGCAGGTTTATTTCATGTAAACAGGATTAGATTGCATCTTTTTGGCAGATTTGATACTTAAAATCTGTCCCAACCACTGCTACTTTATTACAAGAGTATCCTACTGATCCAGGGACAATAAATTAAAATTATAATAATTTAAAAATTAATTTGAAAATAATGTTGTGTAGTCTATAATACTTTAGACACAGCCGGTTTTACTAATTGAAAGATTTATTAGTGATGAAATAATTACTTTATAATTGTATTAGAGTCTTACACACATGCTGTACAGTTAATCTGAGTCGTGCATTAATATGAGTGGTGACAGCTATTATGGCAGTGGCTTGATGGAGCACAGGAGATGCAGATAACTTGATCTTTCTTGACCCTTAATAAACTTTAGTTAATGCTGTCACGTAACAAATCTGCTTCAAAGATCAAATTAAATGATATAGAACCCAAGTGCAACAGTTGGAAACGAACAAACTACAAAGCAAAAAGCCAAAAATATCAAACAACAAACAAGGAACCAGAATAAGCCAAAGAATACACAATGATTGACCAAAGGGCCTACAATACAAGCACATACTGCAACACTTAAGTACAATGCTAGACAAGTATCTGTGAGAAACACTAGAATGTTTGTGTGTGTATATGCATTACCTGAACGCAGCTAGCATTAGTATTAGCATTCATCTCAATGGTAGATCTCAGAAGCACATGGCTTGCATGCTGCCATCTTTGTTCACAGGCACATTTTGGAGGTGCTGGGAAATTGCAATGCTGATTGGCTGATGGTACCACAAGAATGTGAAAAGGCCTTCACTAGTGACAGGGAAGAATCTACTTCATGCTTTTAAGGATCCATAATATGGGTACCAGTAAAATGTATACTTTTATATAATGAAATGTTGCATTTTATTTTTATTTTGTCAGAACACAGTGCTGACTGGCCATCAGTGACAAAATATGATTTTATCAGTGTAACGTTAGAATAGTTTACAGCATTTACCAGCAGGTGCTAAACTCTCATTGCTAAACTTTTGGTAGATATACACATGCTAATGAGGGCAAACAAGGAAAAGGTGTAAATAAAGAAGACTACGCCAGAAACAAGGAAGCAAAATAGAACAATGAGATGCTTTCGAAATAAGAGCATGATGCAGCAGAGAACATAAAACACCAGGGGGCTGTTTCATAAAACAAGTTTACCGAATAAGCCAGGCTTATTTCAGTTAGTCTGACTTATTGTCACTTGATTTGGTTTCAGAAAGCAAATTTACCATAGCTCAAGCTCAGTCACTGTGGCAACTTATGCTGGGAAACTAACCTGAGGCCCGTTCTTCTTACTTTGCTAACTCAGTTAGCTGGATTTGATTGTTGACGATTTGGCATTTTCTTGGTTTGTTTGGTTCTTCGAAGCTCATCCCGGAGTTGCTGTTATAGCAACAGGTCCGTAAGCTTAAACCTGCTCGGGAGCAGGTTTATTTCATGTAAACAGGATTAGATTGCATCTTTTTGGCAGATTTGATACTTAAAATCTGTCCCAACCACTGCTACTTTATTACAAGAGTATCCTACTGATCCAGGGACAATAAATTAAAATTATAATAATTTAAAAATTAATTTGAAAATAATGTTGTGTAGTCTATAATACTTTAGACACAGCCGGTTTTACTAATTGAAAGATTTATTAGTGATGAAATAATTACTTTATAATTGTATTAGAGTCTTACACACATGCTGTACAGTTAATCTGAGTCGTGCATTAATATGAGTGGTGACAGCTATTATGGCAGTGGCTTGATGGAGCACAGGAGATGCAGATAACTTGATCTTTCTTGACCCTTAATAAACTTTAGTTAATGCTGTCACGTAACAAATCTGCTTCAAAGATCAAATTAAATGAATTGCTAATTACAACATTGAAATAAAAATGTAAAACCTGTACAAACACTAGAAATCGTGAATATAAATAATTGGGAAAAATACAAATAAAAGAAAAATTTGTATTTGCGCTTGACTGTTTCCTTATAAAGGTCCAGAATTTTGTCAACTTTTTCGTCAGGTGTCTTTTTTAATTATATGATGTCATTACGTTGCTGTCTTGCCGTCAGCCAATTGCTGCATTGCTGATCGTGATTTCGAGTATCGATACATCTGCCCTTTTCGAGGAACACCAGAACGTGCAGTAATCTTAGACAACTTAATCTAGATATTTTAATCAAATCCGTAAATTCGTTTGAAGAACCAAATTACCAGAAATCAGTTATCACGATTACAAGATTTGAAATCTTTCAATTCATCTCAGATGCGACGTACAAAGAACGGGCCCCTGGTCCGGAGCAGGCTAACTGTCAGGCTAAGCCAGACAAACACTGACCAATCAGAATGCATTGATATTACCACTGACCCTCTCACATACAATTAAAAATCAGGGCTCTGAACCGGTTCAAGGAACGAGAACGAAAACGAAAACTGGAAACGAACGAAATTTTGAAAGGAACATAATCCCCCCC
>NW_015506398.1:196380-205549 GCF_001515645.1 Sinocyclocheilus grahami
CCCCCCCCAAGAGCCATGTGGGACACTTTTTTATTATGGATGGATGCGCTTTATTGGACTTCTTTTGAACTGTTGAACAGAAACAAACCGGCAGGCAAACCGGTTTCGAAACGATAATAATACAGAGGAACGCAGGAACAGAAACGTTAAAATATCGATTCTGTTCAGAGTGAACCGATTGAATTTTTTTTTTTTTTAGTTTTCAAGCCTTGATAAAAATACACCGTTAACCCAATACTTGTGTTTTTTTTATGCATATTAGAGTTTTTTGCAATAAGCTTTGCAGAATGCTAAAGCCAAATTGTGCATTTTATGCGAAGAGTACTATTTATATGATGCAAAGTGCTTCTGTTTATGTAGAGCGTTCCAAATTGGATACTTATGAGACTTCATTTCAGTTAGGATGCTGCTTATGTAGGCAGTTGACACCAAGGCAGCTCACTAGGTTTTGGTATGTGATTGTATGTACAAAATGGCTTAGAAACAATTATAGTATGTAGACCAACCAGAATACAATTCATTGCACATACTTACAAATACACAAAAGCCCATGTTCCTAAAAAAAACACAAGTACAAAAGTGTTGAGTATGGGGACAAGTACACAGAGTGTCATATTATACTCGGCAGCCAACAGCACCTGCACACTAGAAAACAAGAGTACACTACATCTGAGAGCGACACAGACAAACAGAGGACTAGAGAGGTAAATAGAGACTGTGTTTGTGTGTGGATTTGTGTAAGTGTTTAGTGCAGAATGAAACAGAAACTTTTGAGTGAAAACAATAGACTTTATTTATTCCAGGAGGCAAAAAGAACTGACTTTAGTGCATGACTTACAGCAGGTGACTGGGTAGTTGGTCAGGACCAATAGAGCTGAATAAATATGACAAAATACGGTTTATCAAGAGGCGATGATGGGTGAAGAGGGTCCTCAGAGGGCTCTGGCGGGCATCAGGACTGCTGTTCCAGAGCTTGAAGTGCCATCCTGTTGTGCTGCTTAAAACTGAAGCCTCCTCCAGTGAATCTAGCGCCGTCTGGACGCTGAGGCTGAATCACAGGCTGTCCTGCCTGGGTGAGATTTCGTTCCTTCTCCCTGCAGAGATGACAGAGAGCAGAAAGATACAATATTAGGGGTCATACACACAAGATATGCTGTCGAGTTCTGTCTATGCTGTCTGAATTTGTCTTCATGTGCACATGCATCAGATGTTTATTTTATTTTATTGATTTATTTTTCTTTGTAGTATTATTAGTGTCTCACTTCATTAGGGTTGAAAAATTAAACTTAATAAAACAAATTACATACAAATATAAACAAACAAATAAATGAAATAATGAAATACCTCTGAAGTCAATATATTGTTCAGTCATATTAAAAATTAATATGTTAAATTATAATTTAGATTATGTGTGTCTAACCTCAGGATGACTGTTGCTGTAATAATTACATGGTAAATTGTTTTGGATAAAACCATCTCCTAATTAACGGTTTGCAAGTTCTTTCATACTTTGAAATCTGAATATGATATTTCATATTTTTCATAATACGATGTTTTTTATTTATTTATTTATTTTAATTATTTTATGCTCACAGTAAACAGTAATATTGAAAATTATTATTATTATTTTTAAACAAAAAAAGAACAAACTATATATATATATATATACTGTAAAACAATTAAAAAAATAATAATTCTTAATTTACGGTTAAAAAAAAACAGAAGCTGTTGTTGCCAGAATTTTACTGTAATAATACAGTAGCAACATTTTAGGTTTTACAGTTTTAATTTAATTTACATGTAAATACTGTAATTTCATTAACTGCTATAATATAAAATATATCAACCTACTGAAGTACTAAAATCTGTTTTGCACCTCTGTAATAAACTGATAACCACCAAAAGCAGGTGATGATGAGAAAGTCACATGATGAACCAAAGCCCATCACAAGCAGCTTTTAAATATATTAACATATATAGAAGGTGCACAGTGTCATTCACACAAACACTAAACACCATCACGGTAACACATGAAACTGAAATAATGCAATAAACATTAATTTAACAACATTAGGTGTAACATACAACCCTAATGTACAAAACTAAGAAGAAACATAGTTATTTCAACAACAAAAAAACATCAAATTTGAAAATGTAACGCAGGGAATTCTGGGAATGTCTATTTATGGTTATTCAATGTAAATTATACGTTCTTTTTCCATAAAATTACACGTAATGTCCAATACCGTTTTTCACTGTATATAGTAGGGGAATTTACTGTTAAACCTTTAACAGGTTTTTACTGTAGCTTTTTTACCGTTAAATTCACGGTCATATTTTACAGTGTATATATGAAAGTTTGAGGTATTACAACTGTATTTTATTATAAAAACAGCACACTAAATGTTAATGTGTATGTGTGTATAATCATATGGCCTTCACAAAACTTAAGACACAATAATTGAGAAATTCCAATAATAATAGGCGGCATAATACACTTAAAACAGCATGTCAAAAAAACTAAAACAAAAACGTTAAATGTTTATACAGTGCTTCAAAGTTAGTTTTAAATCAATGAACCAAACAAAAGAATCAGGCATTGGGACAAACATCTTGAGCGATCTGAGCATTCACACAAACTACTGTAAAATGTATGTCTTCATTACGAATAACTAGTGACAAGTTGTTAAAATGTCTCGAGACCCTGAGATGTTCCATTCCATTGCACTCGTCTAACGGCTGTTAAACGCAAGAAAGCATCCTGAGTGTGTATGACCCCTTAAAGTGCAGAAAGATGCACGGATGGGTACGCTTTTCTATTACCGTCCCACGAATAAACATCCACTGAGTGGTGAAGCACCCACATCTAAACAAATCACAGAAAAACATTTCAAGCTCCGCACACAAACTCACATTTACATAC
Organism: Sinocyclocheilus grahami; assembly: GCF_001515645.1. Taxonomy (NCBI): domain Eukaryota; kingdom Metazoa; phylum Chordata; class Actinopteri; order Cypriniformes; family Cyprinidae; genus Sinocyclocheilus; species Sinocyclocheilus grahami. The sequence continues at coordinate 199,304 of NW_015506398.1, forward strand.
ACTTTCTCTGTCCTCTTGTAGCTTACACTCCTGTCCAACACCCACACGCCAGACAAAAAGAGCCACACGCTCTTTCTGTTTCCCAAGAGAAAACATCTGTTACTATCCAGCTCACTTTCAACTGTGCTCCAGTGATCACGGATCTCTCGTTCAACACACTATTATTCCAGGACCTTTCAAACACACACACACACACACATCTCTCACTTACTTTGTTTGTCCAATACCAAATGCCATCAATTAATATTCACTGACTGTGTAATGCAATTTCACAGTGGGGCCGATGAAGACATTTGGCAACAAGCTTTAAACACGAGCAAACATTCAGCTCGTCCAACCTTTGTTTATCCCACTGGTAAACAAACAGAATGAAATGAATGTTGCTGTAAGATGAAATATGCTGATTCTTGGATGTGGCTCTAGACATCTGTGAACGAGCTTTGACTGAAACTCTGTGTGGTTGACAATCATTGTCATCTGGAACAAATGACTACCAACAATCCATATTTCGCCCCCAGTTGAATAATAACCCTGATTCTTGACCAGGATGAGTATGAGGAAAGGGATTTGCTCTGAAGACATTCTGTAGTAGTAGTTTAGGAAATGACATATACACTACCAGTATTAAGTTTTAATTAAGTTTTTTTTTTTTTTGGAAGAAGGATCAAATGCTCACCAATGCAGCATTTATTTGATCAAAAATGTGTTAAAACAGTAATATTGTGCATTATTATCACAATATAAAATGGTTCATATTATTATCAATGTTGAAAAGAGGTTTTATTTTCTGCATAATATTTTTGTGGAAACCAAGATACATTTTTTTCAGGATTTTTTTGATGAGTACACTGTTCAAAATAACCGCATTTATTTGAAATAGAAATATTTTGTAACATTATAAACGTCTTTACTGACACTTTTGATTAATTTAATGCGTCTATGGTGAATAAAATTATTAATTACTTAAAAAAAATCTTTTGAATGGCTGCAAAAACTGGTTTCTACATTGATAAAAATGAGAAATTGTTCTTAAGCAGCAAATCAGCATATTAGAATGACCAAATTAAATTTTAAAAATATATTCTAATATAACACAGTCCCTTTAAACTCTAATAATATTTCACAAAATTATTGTTTTACTCCCTTTTGATCCATGAACGTGTCTCTACTTCTGTACGTGATTTTCACAGTTTGAAGTGTCTGTCATAGGAAATCAACACGTGCTGTCATGAATAATTAAGTAAAGCATCTTCTCATTGGATAAGAACACACAGTCTCATGAATAATTATGAAACACTGATGAGTCATCGCTGTACTAAAATGTAAAAAAAATCACATCCTGAAGAGTTGAATAATCCAAACCCGAAAGATGAAAAAATTGCACAAAAAAGCTTCAAATTAACCAGTTTTCTTTTAGAATTAAAATCAACTGATGCTGACATTATCTTCTATGATGTGCAAAACACACCTTTGTTAAAATCTCAGAAAATGTAGTTTAATGTTTCATGACCCTTTAAATTGCTTGTAGTAAAAGAACAGAACTTTTTTATCTTGCTAAAAACCTGCTTTTATCGATGATCTCCATCTTTTACAGCACAAGCAGACTTGTTGACAGATGCTTGAGCTCACAGGTCTGCTCTGTGTAAGAGTTGTACACTGACTCAAGAGTATTTCTAGTTCTTCTGAGTGTGGCGTACTTGAACTAGTTGCTGATATCAAAGTGTCTCAGCTTTGCAGTGGGTTAACCGTACGTGTCCACTGGTGCAGAGTCGAATGTGCATTTTCAATGCATTCTCTACTGGAGCTGACTCACACAGAGGATTATGGGATTGACAAGCAGGGAAAGTGGAGAGAACATTAAAAAGTTGATAAATGCTATATGGTGGGTGTCTGCCAGTCGCTGTGAGATGAAGGCAGTGGATTCTCTCAAAAGGAAAATCTGTCAATAATGATGGAGATTCTTGAGGGTTAAAAGCTTAAATTGTTCAAGTTTGGGTTTGTAAAGATTTTTTTCAGATGATGAACATGTTTAGCAGCCATTACTCCAGTCTTCAGTGTCAAATGATCTTTCAGAAATCATTCTAATATGCTGATTTGCTGCTCAATAAATATTTTTTATTAATATCAATGCTGAAAACAGTTGTGCTGCCTAGTATGTTTGTGGAAACTATGATTTTTTTTCTCCAGGATTCTGAATAAAATTGAATGATTATTTGAAACAGAAATTTTTGGCACACATATATTTTTGTTCTGTAATTTTTGACTTGTTTAATGCATCCCTGCTGAATACATTTCTTTAATTAATTAAAGATCTTATTTTTTAATTATTTACAAATATAGAAAATTATAAACATACAAAAAAAACAGATCTTTGTGATTTTGAGTGGCTTTCTTCCACAGCTGTGAGCACGTAGGGTAAAAGCTCAATGGTTTTCCAGCACAGAGGGATATGGAGAAAGAACCACAGGTTCTCTCCCTATCCTCTGACCCTTGCCGTTATAGCCAATGACATTGAAATGTTACTCGCTGTGCTTTCCAGAGCATTTATACAAGGGGTTAAATCAGGATTTTGGAGGGAAACCTTAAATCTGGTGGTGATTAGTGATCCTAATTGCCAAAAAAAGCCTAAATGATTATTTGTGTTTTGTGATTATATATACAAAGATAAGCTAAAACACTAAATAAAATATTAAGATATTAAATAAATAAATACATATAAACCAATCCATATATATATATATATATATATATATATGCAAGCAAGCAGCGATTATCAGGGCTCAAGCACTTTAAGGTTCTATGCTTTTAGGGTCTAAGCCTCAAACACAGAAACATAAATGAAATGGTTAAACTATTATATTAATACTCATTAAGCATGCTTACACACACACACACATGCGCACATTTTGTTGCAGATATAGATATTTGAAATAAATAATAGGAAACAAATTGCTTACTGCAAGTCTTCTCTTTTTAAGAATTTATATATAATTTTCAGGTTTCACTGTAATCATAATCTGGCACAATTGTAAAAACTTTGAAATGTCTGTATAAATGCATTGGTAAACTTTTATTAAAAACTTTCATTAAATTTTAACTGTAATAATATTGATTTTATAATGTCTAAATGTGGATCCAAATGTAAAAATCATATCAGTGAGTAGAAGGACCCAATAAGTGGTTCTCTGCTGCCATCTAGTGGTTATAAATACAATTTCAGGAAATTTACCATAGAAATTGTGTTTTTAAAGGGGTCATATGATGCTTTTTTAGGGGCCGTTCACATATCGCACCTAAAAACGCGCGGAAAACGCTAGGCGCGCCTCTTTCTGCTTTTCCCCCAAAGCGTTCGGGCGCTTGCGCTCTGGAGGCGTCTGCCGTTGCTAAACAACCGTGACCTGCGCTCTCCATGAAGACTCGGGAGTTTCAGCAAAGGATAAATGGATTTGCAGCACTAAAAATCGCTTGCAGTAGCTCTGCTACTAAATTTATTTAAAAATGGCTATCCCTGTACAGCTAAGACCAGCTGTTCCTTCATCTTGGCTGAGCTTTCAATGTTGTTACGGGAAAGGATGAAGCTGATTGGTTGGTTCTTGTCACATGACCCGCGGTGCACTTGCGGCATTCTGAAAAGTTGAAATGTTTTTATCTCGATGCGGCGCGGACTCGCCTGGAAAAATGAGTGCGTCGCACTGCGTCGCTTCCATTATGAGCTTCCATTATGTCTACGTTTGAAATAATGAACTTGAGCTCGCAAAAGACGCGATATGTGAACGGCCCTAAATAATATCTCTTTGGTTTTGAGACTTTAGTCTTTGCAACTTCAGGGATCTTATCTATGCACAATCAGCTTGTAACACTCCAAAGAGAAAGGACAACTTGAAATCGCATCATATGACCCCTTTAACATTTTATACTATTTTAGTGCCTTTTTTCCCAGCAAGTGTTCGAGTCGACTCTTGAATGGAAAGAAATCAAGCGTAGCGTTAGTTCTGGCAGGTCACGTTAGTCAAGCTCACATCAGCTGACTCTCAGCTGATCCCCATCAAGCTATGCACCCATCTAAGCATTCATATATAAGGTCCCGCAGTAGTATCAGCAGTTTTCGCATTGCTCAATAGCTAATTAAATGGCGAATTCGGCAGGCAAAACCATCTCTATATTATTGTCATGAACTCCACAAGTTATGTGACTGACTCACGAACAAGTCAGATGGGAACTTCATCCCCAAGATGGATATCAAGAGATCAAGCATCCACTTCACAGCTGCTATGTTTCACTCTCTCGAACGTCTTCACAAGCTAAATCCCATTCAATGCTCAGGTTATCTGCAACATGCGTGTTGGTAAGGCTATCTGTGTTGCTTGGGCTCATTACATTCTAAAAGCATATTAAAAACACCACATAGACAAATAAACAACATAAAAAAACTTGATTTTCACTACGGGGGGACTTTAAGAACTTCAAAGTACGATTTGTTGGCAAACCAAATGCTGGATGACATTCTGCCCTCTTTCTTACCACATGGTGACAGTTGAACTCCTTCATAACTGAAGCTTCGTTCAAGAACTCGATGCGTTCACGCATACTGGCGGATTCATTTACAGTCTTGATGGCCACTCTGGTCTCAGGTTCATCTTTGACGACGCCCTTTGCGATGCCCTCATACACCATACCAAAGGAGCCCTGACCCAGCTCACGACACTTGGTGATTTTCTCCCGAGCCACTTCCCACTCATCTGGTACATACACTGAGCACATTTGAACAGGCAGTGCAGAGTTACATACATGACAGTAGCAATGACATTTTTTAAAATATTATATTATATAGTATATAAAATAGTGCTGTCAAACGATTAATCGCGATTAATTGCATCCAAAATAAAAGTTTTTGTATACATATACATATGTGTGTGTACTGTGTATATTTATTATGTATATATAAATACACACACATGCATGTACATATTTAAGAAAAATATGTTAAGTTTATACATTAAAAATATTTATCTATAATATTTATCCCCCCCCCTCTCTCATTCTTGCTCGCACACACACACACACACACGATGCGCAAAACTCCGCATTTGACCAGTCAGTAGCAAATACTTAAACTAATAACAAAACAGTAGCTGATTCAGAAGCGCCAGATTGTCATAGCAAAGTCAGAATTACCTCCTCTCCTAGGTTCACGAAACGGTCGTCCATAAAATGCATTGCTGTTCTGTTGTAAGTAATCTTAAAGATTCCTAAATGCATCTACTTTCGGAAGGCCAAATAAAGTGCTTTTGCTTTCGCCTAGAAACACACAGCGTCTCCCTGACATGACTGCTTCAACACTAACTGCTGTTACTGAAGCCACGCCTTCTTTCTTTGTGTGCACATTTGGGTGGCATTATGCAAATATTTCCACATAGTGAGGTAGATATGTGGGGGCGTGTTAGAACGAGCCGTTTTTGGGGGGCGTGGCAGAGTCTTAACTTTGATAAATAATATCTCTTTGGTTTTGAGACTTTAGTCTTTGCAACTTCAGGGATCTTATCTATGCACAATCAGCTTGTAACACTCCAAAGAGAAAGGACAACTTGAAATCGCATCATATGACCCCTTTAACATTTTATACTATTTTAGTGCCTTTTTTCCCAGCAAGTGTTCGAGTCGACTCTTGAATGGAAAGAAATCAAGCGTAGCGTTAGTTCTGGCAGGTCACGTTAGTCAAGCTCACATCAGCTGACTCTCAGCTGATCCCCATCAAGCTATGGGAATACGACACCTATCTAAGCATTCATATATAAGGTCCCGCTGTAGTATCAGCAGTTTTTGCATTGCTCAATAGCTAATTAAATGGCGAATTCGGCAGGCAAAACCATCTCTCCATTATTGTCATGAACTCCACAAGTTATGTGACTGACTCACGAACAAGTCAGATGGGAACTTCATCCCCAAGATGGATATCAAGAGATCAAGCATCCACTTCACAGCTGCTATGTTTCACTCTCTCGAACGTCTTCACAAGCTAAGTCCCATTCAATGCTCAGGTTATCTGCAACATGCGTGTTGGTAAGGCTATCTGTGTTGCTTGGGCTCATTACATTTTTTTTCAGTTAAATGCTTGTGCCAGTTCATGCATGTGCGGTACTTATCTGTTGCCACTGGCAACACGCTTGTTGTTGCAATACGCTGCGCTTAACGGGGGTAATGTAATTTCATGCATTCTGAGTTATTTACACTGTTAATTAAGAGTTG